>NC_088340.1:34885000-35185000 GCF_036884655.1 Musa acuminata AAA Group
ACTCCATGGCTGAGGAGTCATCACGGTTCGGTCTAGACCCGGATGCGCAAGATCGGCCGCGTCGATACTCGGGTGGCGGAAGTCAGTGTTCGGTTGGGTCGAGCTCGAACCTCGCTTCCGGGGTGTGGGGGCTCCCCTTTGATCGGTCGCCTCCTTCCTTGTTGCCAACTCCTGCACATAGGTCGGGGTCGGGGGAGGGGGGGGGGATTTCTCAACTCGACCCCTCTAAAGATTTTATTAGAACTTAGTGGAAAACGAGTCCAAAAAGGAAAAAAACTACCCATGATGTTGGCCCAACGATGGGTTTTTATACCCTGCGCCTTAGGACTAGCCGTACTTGACATATTCATGGTTGCCGACCCATGAAGCGGCGAGCTTATTTCTCGTGCAGATATCGGGCGTCCTTCGTGCCACGGCGCCGAACAGCTGTGTCGTTCTCGATCGGCGTCGTCCCGATCTTTGCGGGGCGGCGTGGTACTCGGACGGCGCTGTCCCGATCTTTGCGGGGTGGCGCGGTACTCGGGCGGCGCCGTCCCGATCTTTGCGGGGTGGCGTCGTACTCGAGGGGCATGGTGCTTACATGGTCTGCTATGCTGACCTTGATGCTGATGTAGCTGTGAGCGGTTGTTAGAGGGCAGGTTACCAAACTGTGCCCTATCAGTTCTCACTATCTGGTGGCCTAAGAAATGCGGAAGATAATTTATGTTGTTTCTAGTACTGCATTTCTGTAACACTTTAATAATACCAAAGTGAACAATCGTTAGTTTCAAGTTATCTCGGTTTGGGATTTCTGGATATGACACAGATATTTGGATTACAAATGAGGAGATCATGCATTCTTCTACTTTGCTTTCTGTTCTTATAGTGATAAATTACTTTAATAGTGGAGATTGGTCCTGTTGCCTCGCCCTTATTTTTCTAGCATACATTCAGTTAATATGTGTGTCCACAGATATAGGTATGTAATATATAGTGTCAAAGTACACTGCAGAAGTAATAAATTCACTTAATCTACATGATCCTAAGTATAATAATCAGTTGTTAGGAAACAAAGTTCTTCATATTACTAATTTATATTCATAAAAGGTATAATATATTTGTTGTAAGTACATTTGTCACTATTCTGGTCCTTGGTAACAAACAATTGCCTTATGGAACTGTCTGAAGTGACATTAATGATGTCTTTGTTGTAATTTTGCAGTTGGATACAGCTGCTCCAGTGCTAGCTCAGCTGAGTGAACCCATTGTGATTGCTAAGGTTAATGCTGACAAGTACAGAAAGCTTGCTTCCAAATATGAAATTGAGTAAGTATTCTTCTGCCTATCACCTTTGAGTTTTTGAAGAACAATCCTGTTAGCTCCAACAATAACCCTACTATAGTGTATAAGGTTGTATTATTGGACTTATTAGTACAATTGTGATTCCAAGAAAGATGCTAAGCTTTAGATAGTGAGATAAGCTTCTGGATATTTTTGTGAGTTGTGATTCATTCACCTATCACACGATGCATAATATAAGTCATTTGGTTTTGACATTGAATCTAGTTTTTTCCATCATGTTAAATGCAGTGGGTTTCCAACAATGAAGCTTTTTATGCATGGAGTCCCTGTGGACTACACTGGTCCAAGGAAAGCTGAGTTGCTTGTACGTTTTCTAAAGAAGTTTGTTTCTCCTGATGTTTCACTACTGGAGACTGATTCTGTGATCCAGAACTTTGTTGAAATGGTTGGCACTGACTTCCCTGTGTTCATTGGCTTTGGCTTGGATGAATCTGTTATTCTTGATGTCGCTCGTAAGTACAAGAAAAAAGCCTGGTTTTCTGTAGCAAAAGATTTTTCAGAAGAGATGATGGTGGCATATGACTTTGACAAAGTTCCAGCATTGGTATCTCTTCATCCGAAATATAAGGAACAAAGCGTGTTCTATGGGCCTTTTGAAGGTGAGTTCAGATAAGTATTTTGTACATTTTGTGTATGACATTTCTTCATATTTCCTACAGAAGCTACCATTGCAGTTAAATCTAATCCTATAAAAAATAAATGAATAGCAGAGAAGCAATGCATGACTACCTAACATCACTGCCTCACTTGCTGCCTAGATAATTTAGTGTTCATGGTTGAGAGATCCCATTGTAGTCACAGATTAAGTACTCTTGTATTATTATCTTATTTTTGAATGTATTAGCTACTACTAATTCTTAAAATTCTTCGTGCAAAAGGAAAGATCATTTAGTTTTTATCTGTCTGCTGGTTTCTGGTTCTTCTGTTTCGAATTTTCAATTCATTAAGTCTTGATATTAATGCAGCTAATTTAATTTTCTTCTTCTTGGCATCGTTTTCCATTAATTCATAGGTGACACATCATCCTTAAAAGATTGTATTTGAGTTTTATAAGTTATTTTCACAGGGGATTTCTTGGAAGATTTTATAAGCCAAAACCAGTTGCCTCCTACCGTCCCCATTAGATTTGAAACATTAAAGCTGATGAATGATGACAAGAGGAAAATTGTTCTTACTATCATGGAGGATGAGTTAGATGAGAAATCACTCAAATTGGTTAAAATTTTGAGGTCTGCTGCAACTGCAAATCGGGACTTGATATTTGGGTATGTTGGGGTCAAGCAATGGGGAGATTTTGTTGATGCATTTGATATCACTAAGAGCTCAAAGCTACCAAAACTTCTTGTTTGGGATGGAAATGAGGAATACCATACAGTAAGTCCACGTTTACATATATCAAAGTTCATTTTCTGATGACCAATTTGATAAAATTTTGAGTTAAGGTTATATGCCTATAAATGATTCTCTATGTTTTGATTGGCTTTGGTTAAATTTTAGTTATGTTTTAACAAAACAATTGGATTAGTTAGTTATCTTCTTTCTTGCTGCAGTTGCCTCTTATCTGAATTTCCTTTAAGAAGCACTGTACATAATTACATTGTATAAATGTGTTTGGGTGCTTTGTACTTCATCAAATTGATGACTGAAGAAATGAGCTATCCTTTAAGTTCTCTCTTATACTATGAAAGTAATCTGTTCATAAGCTGCTTATATATTATGAGCCAACATGCAGTGGTAGTGATATTAGAGCCTTCTGTATTCTGAACAGAGCTAATCTGTCTCTACACACAGAAGAATATTTAAGCACCCATTTAATTTGTCTTGATATACTTTTTAGTGGTTTCAAGTTTCATCACGCTTGTTGTTTTTTTATTGATTAGTTAAATGCTGTTCAAACTTTACAATAATTAAAGATATTGCTAACAAAATATTATATATGGCTTCGGCATGGTACATTAAGGCATAGGTCTGCCAATAAACTGCAAACTTGGATCTTTTGCTCCTATTTGCCTTAATACATATCATAATGCTAAGTTCATGCATCAGGGGAGCAGACATTGGTGTAACATTAGCTTAGCTTCTCCAGTTCTATTTGTGTTAACACAAATCAAAAGTATGCACGTCAGGAGGAGAGCATGCTTTGGCATATCAATATATTTTGGATCTGGGTTTGTTCTTTAAACATATTTTGGTTCAAAGCCTTCTCCATTTTCTTTCAATTTCAAGGTTCTTTATTTCTCTTGCCTTGCCTTGTTTAACCTAAATTTCTGGTTAACATATCGCTCAGAAGCAGTTAAAGTTCCAGTCTCGTGTGTTTTTCTGACAGGAATCTTTTTTCCTTTTGTGAATGAAGGTTGTAGATTTAGAAGACCTAGATGATAATGATCAAGGAACCCAGATTAGTCGCTTTCTTGAAGGATATAGAGAGGGAAGAACCATAAAAAGGAAACTGAGCAGCCCTTCACCATTTGGCTTTATTAGCTCATTAACCGGCATAAGAACAGTCTACCTCATTGTCTTTGTGGTTGCTGTTGTAATGGTTATTGTGCTCCTAAGCACTCGAAGCGCAGATACTCCTCCAGTTACTCAAGATGGAGCCGAAGTCGCAGAAGCTAGCGTTTCACAGGCTAAAAGCAGCAGTAGTTATCAGCCAGGGGACAAGGAAGACTGAGATGTGACACTCTCAGATTGTATTGCTGCAGTTTTGTTTAGGTTAACTAAACTTTTGGTAATTAATATTACTTCAATCCAAGCATCCCATGTAAGAAATTCATCTTAGAAATTCCTAGTTGGTTGCATAATTTATTTAACTATTGGAACCAGGAATAAATCGTTTTTATCTTAAGTATTCATATTCTTTACTTTCTTGAAGAATATATCGAGCTCGTTTCGTCCGCATTATTTAGCCTATATGTTTTGCTTAATATATAGTCCAAGTATATTTTTTGTTCTTGTGGTTTTCCATTTAGGTCACCTCCACTGGTGTTTGTCCAAATTTTAGTTAATCACAATTAACTGTGGTTATTAGTAACTAATATGAGCTTAGATATATAAAAAAAGTTCACTCTAATCATTCTCATTGATTACTTATCGTAATAGATCTGTCTATACTCTCTCTTTTTCTTATATCAGGTTATGTTTTCTTTTCTCTCTCTTTTATTGCACATAAATAATATCCTTTCTTCTTTTTTTTTTCTTTCCATTTATCATAATAGGTTTTGTTTCTTTCTTTTTTTTTTCTTCTATTTATATGGGAGAAAAATAAATATTATGTCATATGTTGAAAGAAGGGTGATGACATGAAGGTGACATAGTTATATCACAAAAGAAGATTTGGGGTCTAGTTAGAGTATCATCATTATTATGTTAATCAAGGTATGCAATATCATACCGTATCGATATTTCGAAGTTGGCTCGATATGGTACGATAACGATGTACCGAGTGGTACATCTGGATGTATATCTAGATGTACCGAACAATACACCAAGGCTTATCGATCAATTTCCTCTTACTGTAGCATTGTTACAGTGTAACATTGTAGCACTATAGCATTGCTCTAGCATATTATTGTAGCACGGTCCGTCTAGTAGCGGACGGTCCGCGTACTGATATACCATCGAACCGATACATACTGCCGATAGTACCATTTGAAATTGTATACAATGATGCTAATCATGATTAGTAAATACTAATCATGATGGCGTATATGTGTGTAAGTCTTTTTATTATATGATGACATTAGATAACTAAACTAAAATTTAGATGGATAAATGCACGAATCACCAACGTTGAAGGGATATAATTTATACATATTTAAGGATATTAAGAATCTTCTATAAGAGACAATCTCCAAATGCTACTATCATATGTCATCACAATCCACACATGAACTCTTCATATCTCCTTTTCCGTTTTCTTCCTGATGAGGGATGAGTCTTTGAACCGGGAACGCCATTTCCCCACGTGCTTCTTTACCGGCTACAACCGGTCACCTCTCAAACACGAAAGAAGTGGGTGACGGAGAGAGGCGACCATTTCGCCGCTCTCTTCCCCTCCTCGCTCGCTCTCTGCCTCTCCTCTCCTCTTCCCATCTGTCTCCTCCTACAGACGACTCCTTCCCTCCTCCAATGCTCTCTCTTTCCCCCCTCCTCCTCCTCTTCCCCCTCCTCCACTGCACTCCCATCGATCTCCATCGCCCGCTCGTCATTCCTGCTGCCGTATTGCAGGTCTCCGAGGTTCATTCTCCCTCTCACTCCTCACGATTTCTGCCATCAATTTCATCGATTTATCTCGCATTTTATTCTACTCCTCGACGTAGATTCGTTTGCGCTTTCGAGGTTCACATTGATTTTGATTTCGTGATCCATTTCGAAGATGACGGATCTGTTCGTCTTTGTCATGAATCTGAAATCCCTAGTTTGCGGCCTGTTTATGAAGAAATGTGGCTCCTTTTTGGGTATTTTGCTAAAAACCGTGATTTTTCTGCTCTTCTGTATCTTGACGTGATGCAGATCGTTGAGGTTGAGTTCGAGAATGGTTGGAGGAATGGACCTGCGGAAGGTGGACTCGCTCTCTTCTATTGCGGAGGCCGAGGATCTCGATTTCTCACGGCTGCTCGACAGGCCGAGACTAAAGATCGAGCGGAAGAGGTCGTTCGACGAGCGATCAGTTAGCGAGCTCACCGTCTCGGGGAACCTCCGGCAGGTTGACAGCTACGATAGTATGTGCTCCCTTGGCACGATGAGGTCGGTGCTGGACACTCCGGTCTCGTCGGATCCAAACCCGTTCGATCCGCATCCGATGGTTGCGGAGGCGTGGGAAGCTCTCCGGAGGACGATAGTGTTCTTCCGGGGGCAGCCGGTGGGCACGATAGCCGCCTACGATCACGCCTCAGAAGAGGTTCTCAATTACGATCAGGTATATCATCCTCCATTATTCGTATCTCAGTTTCACCGATACATACTGATTGATAGGCAAATGGGTCATCGGAGATAACATCTTGCCTGTTGCTGTATTGAGTACATTTGAGGACAGCGTTCGTGTGCAGTAAGAATTGTCATTTTCATGTATTTGTATTACAATCAACGAGAATGTCAATTATTATATAAATTCACATCAAGTCGTTTACTTGCTGGTGCTCAGATAACCAAATTGCAATCAGATAGTTTATTTGATCTTGATTTCACTTTGCACGCAGGTGTTTGTCCGCGACTTCTTTCCAAGTGCTCTGGCTTTTCTAATGAATGGAGAGCCTGAGATAGTGAAAAATTTCCTCATGAAAACCCTCTACCTTCAAGGGTGGGAAAAGAGAATAGATCGTTTCAAGCTTGGGGAAGGAGTCATGCCGGCAAGTTTCAAGGTGAAGCATGATCCTACTAGGAAAACTGACAATCTAATAGCTGACTTTGGTGAGAGTGCAATCGGAAGGGTTGCACCTGTTGATTCTGGTTTTTGGTGGATTATTCTACTTCGGGCCTACACAAAGTCTACTGGGGATTTAGCTCTGGCAGATTCAGCAGAGTGTCAGAAAGGGATGAGGCTTATACTAGCTTTATGTTTGTCGGAAGGGTTCGATACATTCCCAACCTTGCTATGCACAGATGGATGCTCGATGATAGATCGTAGAATGGTAAGTTCATCAACATTGTGTTGAGGTACTCGTTAATTATGGTGCTTATACTTACTCAGGGTTATCCTTGATTTTTTTTCACTTGGTTGTGTTTCTTGAATTAGAAGCATATTTTGTTTCGTTCTTCTATCTCTTCAGATTAAGTTTTATATTATGTGGAAAGAAAAGTAATCAGAGACATATCTCTGATAAATTTCTGAACTGATTAATGTGCCCAAAGCTTTAATTGCATATTCCTTTTCCCATTGTCCAAATGAACAAATTTTGTTTTCGTTTTTCCGTTAATTATAATATATTTTCTAAGTCAGTGTAGCTTATCCAATTTGTCAAGTTCTTAAAATGTATTTTTTCTGTTGCATAATGAAATTTGAAATGGTTCTCTTCTTACTGCAGTCAAATGCTTATGAAAGAAGACCATATTTACATGGTATGACTTTGAGAAGATTGCATTTTACTTCATTATAACCCTTTATGATAAGTCTATAACAAGGCTACTAAAGGTCATTATTAGAAAATCTATCGGTAAAGTGAGTGTACGTGCAGCGATTTAGAATACTCAATAAACTTTCTTCTTCGTCAGATACATCCAATTTCACACACTCAATCTCTGACTATATCTTTCAAAAAAACACACTGCTTTAAGTTGGGGTTCTTAAGAAGAACACATATTCTTAAAAATAAATTTTGTTTAACTGAAAATCTTTGCACAACTTTCTCAAAATCTTTCAAGGTCATTTAATGATCTTTGTTCCTTGAGGCATTTGATTGACAATCTATTTATCATTTAAGTTGAAACCTCTGGGCCTTTTACTGTCCTCCATCATTCTAAAACTGATATTTGATTTATTATAAAGCTGGTCATACCCTAGAGTAGATAACTTGGACGGTGCATCTATATTCATTTATCTGCTGAAGTGCATTAACAATAACTTGCTTGAACACTAGAGAAATTTGATTCTGGAGTAGGTTTGTAAACGGCAGTTAAGAGATAAAACGATGCATGTTTTAATTGCTTTAGACGTTGTTTACTTTGTTTATGGAAATATGAGTTAATGTTCTATCCACTGTTATGTGCTTCTGAGGAACGAACAAACTTTGCAGGGTATCTATGGGTATCCTATGGAAATTCAAGCCCTTTTCTTTATGGCATTGAGATGTGCTTTGACGATGCTAAAACAAGATACAGAAGGGAAGGAGTTCATAGATAGGATAGTGAAACGCTTGCATGCCTTAAGCTATCACATCCGAAATTACTTCTGGCTTGACTTCCAGAAGCTAAATGTCATATATCGCTACAAGACAGAGGAGTATTCTCACACAGCAGTTAATAAGTTCAATGTTATTCCAGATTCCATCCCAGACTGGATATTTGATTTCATGCCTACTGGTGGTGGATATTTCATCGGAAATGTTAGTCCTGCGAGAATGGACTTCCGATGGTTTTCTCTTGGTAACTGCATTGCGATACTATCTTCTCTTGCTACCCCAGAGCAATCTGCGGCTATAATGGATCTGCTTGAAGCACGCTGGGAGGAACTGGTTGGTGAAATGCCCCTAAAGGTTGCATATCCTGCTCTAGAGAGCCATGAATGGCGTATTGTCACTGGTTGTGACCCCAAAAACACCAGATGGAGTTACCATAATGGAGGAACATGGCCTGGTTAGTGCTTTTGAGCTTGCTGAATTTTCTCATTGAATTGCATATTATGATGCCATTATATTAATTCAAAATCTAACTGGACAAAACTGATGGAAGAAATGTAGGTTTTTTGCCTTGGTAAATTGATGAGACGATCCTTTATCTCAATATACCATGTCCTAACTAAGGCTGGAGTCGATAATAACATTCAATAGCAGATTATATTTCATATGATGTGTTCTCCTTAACAGAAGTTACAATCTTTTCCTTGAAACATACAAGCAAGTTTTATATTGATAATCACTATACCGATCATGATGCACTTTCCTCTGTTAAATTACACTTAGAATTATGTCGAACATCCTTTCTAGCATCGATACTTTGACTGTCATGTGCCAACCTCAGTTCCATGTTTTACTTCATCCTTTCACTTGTATTACTTCAGATTGTTCCAGCACTACCTTATCCATCAAATTCCATTGTCTTCTTCAGTGACTCTGTGGCTGCTCACTGCGGCCTGTATAAAGACTGGTCGTCCGCAGATTGCAAGACGAGCGATCGATCTTGCTGAAAACAGGCTGTCCAAAGACAGTTGGCCAGAATATTATGACGGTAAGCTAGGACGGTACATTGGCAAGCAGGCAAGGAAGTTCCAGACATGGTCTATCGCAGGTTATTTAGTCGCTAAAATGATGCTCGAAGACCCTTCACATCTTGGTATGATCTCTCTCGAGGAGGACAAAGCGATGCTGAGGCCTCCAATAAAGAGATCAGCTTCATGGACTATTTGAAGGTGGCAAGCAGGCAAGGAAGTTCCGGACATGGTCTATCACAGTTTATTTAGTCGGTAAAATGATGCTCGAAGACCCTTCGCATCTTGTTATGATCTCTCTCGAGGAGGACAAAGCGATGCTGAGGTCTCCAATAAAGAGATCAGCTTCATGGACTATTTGAAGGTGGCAGCCGAAGAGACCTTATTCCCTTACACCATTCTTTGACAGTAATTCTTTGATCTTCTATTCTTTCTTTCTCAGTAGCAATTGTTTGTACAATATTATGATAACATATCACCAGTTTTAGTGCATTACAAATAAGGTTAGCTCTGTATTATTTTGTTCTCATGGTAGCAACAGATTCAGTTTTACATGATCTTGATCTAATTTAGTCTTTGATTCCTTCTCCATCACCTCTTGCATGTCGAAAGACATGCTGCATGTTACGTACAAAAGCAATTGTAATGCAAGTACATGATTTAAACAAGCAAGTTGCACATTCAAGTGTTGGATTATATATAGCATGGACAACTTTAGTAGCTTTTGGATTGTATAGGTGTTCTATATATATATATATATATATATATATATATATATATATATTTATATATGTATGTATGTATGTATGTATGTATGTATGTATGTATGTATGTATGTGTGTGTGTGTGTGTGTGTGTGTGTGTGTGTGTGTGTGTGTATGTATATATGTATGTATATATCTATATGTATATATATGTATATATATGTATATATATATGTACGTATATGTATATGTATACATATATATATGTATATATGTATACATATATGTACACATATATATATATGTACACATATACATATATATATATATATATATATATATATATATATATATATATATATGTATATGTACATATATAACATGGACAACTTGAGTAGCTTTTGGATTGTATAGGTGTTCTATTGCTATATGTATACATATATATATATATATATATATATATATATATTTATATATATGTACACATATACATATATGTACACACACACACACACACACATATATATATATATATATATATATATATATATATATATGATCCTGATCATAATTAAAGCTTATGGAAAAAACAGAACCTACAATGATATTGTAGGAATTAGAGAGATCATCCTTGTGGTTCTTCAAACACAAATCTAATCATAATTAGGAGCGGTTCTTCGAACACAAATCTAATCATAATTAGGAGCACTGGGAGGGAAAGAAGTTTGTTTAAATATGTTGGTGTTTCTAACAAGCAGATCATGTTGATAACTAAACTAAATATTTTTCATGATGGTTCTTGCATGATCTTTTAATGCCTTGTATAAAGAAATTATATGTCACATAGATAAGTTCATGACCTGTACTGAATAATGTTGACAAGTAGAAGATCATTTTGGCAAGTCAATGTAGGTCGATGTGATGTCAAGAACAGTGAGATGCCTGATAGAGTTCCATTACTCTTCTTTCCTAATCACATCAAGCATTATGGTTTATATATACATACATGTACATTTCTTGGTATGGTCTTCTTGTTTCTGCTGCAAGTCGCCTTAAACCAAGATCACGGGCCATCGGTGAAGGGAACTCCGGTGGCCGGCAACCAGCTACCTCCAGATAGCAAACCCCTCACAGTAAATCTCAGAGCAGTCGATGGATCGGTGATAACATGGTGGCCGCGCCACCTGACTCGCCTGGAAGTGTCAGACCCCGGCCCTGTGTTCTTATACTCCCCGTAGTATAACGTGTTGAGAGCGAACCCACCGCTCCATTCCAACCACCCAGCTGCGGAGATCAGATCATCCATGTACGTACCCATGAACACAGTTCGAGAGTAGGCCTGCCATGGCCTTCCCAGGTACGTCCGGAACTTCCCCTGAACCGGCCTCAGGTCCGGCGCGGCCGTCACCCTGCAGTGCTGGATAACGATGCCGGTGTTCTGGCTGGGATCGGTCCGCCCCGGCGCGGTTATCGTGTTCTGCTGCTTGCTCATGGGCCGCCTCACGTAGATGTTGCAGTCCTGGAGCACCGCGGCGGCGTTGCCGAAGATGAAGTCGACGGTGCCGTGGACGTCGCACTCGCGGTAGAATTGCCGGAGCGAGTGGGCGTAGAGCGTGTCCTGGTACCCCTCGAAGCTGCACCGGTAGAAGACGGCGAGGTCCGCGTTGCAGCGGAGCGCCACCGCCTGGCGCTTCGCGGGGCCGGCCGTGTTGCGGAACGTTATCCCCCGAGCGATGAATCCGTCCCCCATCACCGCTGCACGCCAACACACATCACCGATACGCACAAAGATCAATCTTTCCCATGAGAGAGAGAGAGAGAGAGAGAGAGAGCAGGAAGAGTTCATGCCACTGTACTCACCCACGGTGGCGGAATTGAAGGTGGTGGAACCTCCAGCAACACTCCGACTACCAGTGACCACTGTCTTGCCGATGCCATCCCCAACCAACATGAGGTCTCTCACCCCCACCTGCACGTTCTCCACGTAAACCCCTGCCTTCACATAGATCACAAATCTTCTGCTCTCCCTCCCTCTCCTCCTCGACGCCTCGTTGATAGCTTCCTTGATGCTCCCAAAGTCCCCACTGCCGTCCTTCGCCACCACCAAATCGGCCACCACGTCCCCCCGGCGCGCCCGGAGGAGCTCCCGGTCCTCGACCGACGACCACTCCGGGAACGCCCCACCACCCTTCCTCTCCTCTTCCTCCGCCCTCGTCTCCGTGATCGCCAACGCGTTCCTCACCAGCTCCGACGCATTGGTCAGCAGCGGCACGAACCAGGAGCTGGGCACGTGGAGCTCGGCGAGGCCGGCCCGACAGGTGTGCAGGTTGGTGAGAGCGGCGCTGAGCCAAGTCCGCACGTCGTAGCCCACGCGCAGCCGCGAGGGGCCCAGGGAGCGGTTGAGCTGGCGCACGGTGGAGTCGTGTAGGTCGAGGCAGTCGGACCACGCGACTCCCTCGAGGCCGCCCATAAGGATCTGTTCCCGGGCGAGCATGGCGTGCTCCATGGCCGCGTGTATCGACATCTGCTGCATGCTTTGGCTCACGTAGTGTGTGCATGTGTCGGAGTACGGAACGACAGAACACCAGCGGTGTCGCTTGGCCTCTGCATGAAAGGCCGAGGGGTGAAGAAAGAGACCGTAAGAGGTAGTAAACAGGCACAGTAGGAGTAACACGGTGGAGAGCTTCACCATTATGGAGTACGAGTGTCAAAGGTAGAGAGAGTTCTTCTCTATATATGGCTTGTGATGACCATGGAAGGAGGTGGCTTCGATTGCTTTTGCCAAGACGCAAGGGTTGATTGCTGCAACCTCAGGTCGAGTTGCTTGTGTACAAGATTTGCCCTTGTGGTGTTCGATAAAATTCTGCCAGTTTATATCAAAAAATATATCGTCTTTAAAAAGTCAAAATGCTCATTAAATGAAGACATTTCACCTCATATTAAAAATTGGGAGATATACACCAAAAATGTAATGCTTGAAAAAGGCAAGATGTGCATTTTATATTGAGATATGTAAATCATCAAGTAAAGCAAGTCTGAGGAGCTACTCATCCTACATTGATGACAAATTAGGAGATAAAAACTGTGGTCCTCTGTGGCTATAATAATAAATACAAGATTTTATCTCGGGAAGGAGTGGCAGCACTAAAGAGTAGACGTGCACGCAGGGAGGTGTGTGTGTGGATATAGAATGCCACATATACTGCATTAAATAAGTAGTTCATTGAATTACCTTTCCCCCTTTTTGTGACTATGTAGCAGCAAATTGTCTTCCAAGTCCATTGGCAGAAATGACTGCCTGTGGAGGAGAATTTTCATGTACTTCAGTGGGAAATGTCATGTAAGTGCAATGAATAATCCATATACATTAGCATTGAGCAGAGACTAAAGACAACATATATTTTCCTCATCAAGAGCAAACTGAATCAAATACCATGAGACCACAAACTAGTATGCATCCAGGAACTTCATCCACCTAACTTGAAGAAAGCCAAGAAAAAAAGTCAGGTTTCAACTTCAAAACAGCAATCACAGCAACCACATGTCGGTACCGATGTAAGAATCATGTATGCCAAACAAAAAAACCTATGTGTATCACTTGTTTAGAACATAAGCATCTTGAATGCAGGAAACAGAAACAACTTGGGTGCAGGATTAGACAGTAAAAATGCTAAAGCATGAGTTCGACCTAACCCTGGGCGACAAACTGTATTATGGAACCAATACTAATAGCTCTATGGATGCCAACTTCTGTCATGACAAATGTGATTTTAGTAATGATTACAGGACACTACCCAACTGCTGTTCTTATGATAACCTTCTGTGGTCATATAAGCAAAACAAAGCAACTGATGCTTGTCGACTACAAATGTAAAAATATTTTATTTTCATGAAGACTCAGTGTAACCAATGAAAGCTGCCTCTCACAACATATGCAGGGAATTTGAAATTTTTCTTTACATGTAATTTTAATAATCTAAGACTGTCTTGACAGTTAGTTCTTTGTCTTTTTAACCACAACAAACACTAGCTGGTCCGAATGTATTAGATATGATTATTTGTAGAAAAGAAATTTTACATCTTGTACTGAAAGTATTTGCCCGCAACACAGTTAAATGGTTACAACATGTCCATAAAGCCAACCTCATTGATACATTACAGTTTCATGTTGTTGGGATTAAAAAGTTATCAGATTCCTAAAACAAAAAAAAATCACAAAATGGATTCCGTATATAAAGACATTGGCGTGACAGATATAAATAGACGATGTGAAATCCACAAAATAGATGATAGGTTACACAGTCAATGGCTCAATAAATGGCTCCATCGTAGTACCGAAAGATTAAAAAAAGATTTCACACTCAAATGAACAGATTGGAATTTCCAAATGATTCCAGGAGAAAGTGAGAAAGTTTCCTTTGGGCATATAAAGTACTGACAAAACTGGAGTTGATGAATGATCTATTACCAAAAAACTCAAATTAACAATTCTTCTCCAACAAAATAATATCTTAACAAAATTCGATGCACAATACCAGTAGCCTGTGCAAAGTAATGGAAATCCTTTTTTCACATTCATTCAGGCAAGATAGTACAAAATGAAATACCAAATAATTTTTTAATTAGAATACCTGGCTTACACAAAGTAGTCGTACAAAGTTGGGAGCACGTTTACAAGACAATGAAAACTTACCAATTCTATGACCCAGCCATAGAAAATGTTCTGTTCTATCATGGAGTCACATTATCCATTTTTCACGACGTATTATTTGTCAATAAGCAATTATAATTACACAAGCATTTTAATAGTTGAACACAAAAATGATATTTTTACACCAAGTAAGAATATTTAACATATTGACTGTGAAAGCAACAACTGCAAAAAAAAAAAAAAGAAGCACCAACAAATAAATTATGATCAATGTTTCGATAAATCTGAATGAATAGCAAGTCCTAGAACCAGAGAACTGGATGTTCAAAAGATAAAATAGAAACTTTCATCTGTAAGTCTCCTCCAAGATGGGTTGATGCCATACATCAAATGACAATATTGCTAGCAGCTTGGCTTCCTAATTGGAACACATTACCTTCGGGTTAAGAACAGCTCACAGAATAAATAATAACTGCTACTTGCCTTACCAACATTCAACAACCACAATATGCAACATCAAGGCAAATCTGTGTACTTGAACCATGACAACCAACAAACCTTAACAGTAGTTCAGGGTGTCTTTAGGTCAGCCAGGTTACCTTGACAAATATGGTTCACAGCAATGGTACTGACTCTTTTTCCTTTTCTTTGATCATGGAGATCCTTTTTAGATTCTCATTGCCAAGCAATATACAGAACTGCCTGATGGTCTCCCTTGTCTAACCACTCCATTCTCATGTGACCATATGTGAGACTTCCACATCATACAGCTTTGTCCTGAACATCTTCCTGCTTGATCTTCACTCAAGTAGGACTGCTATTTGTCTGATTGGTTCAGAATCTAAATTTAGAAATATTATTTGAAAAACCCAAATTTGTTAATAAACTCATTTCATCAGCCTCAGCATCCTCAAAATTAAGCCAAGAAAAACATGCAGCATTTTTGCACAGTTGACTAGTCAGATGCCTACAATCTTTCTTGACACAACTTACATAGATGAAAACATCTGAGATAAACACACCTTCCCTAATCCATGAAATGAAGCAGCCTACTGCTTTCAAGGGCAGGTTTAACCATGCTTGAAAGTCAAAAAAGATGAAGGAGGCTGCTACAACAGGTTTGACCAACTTGGCATGTTCATGTGCTTTGGTGCCACCACTGAAAGTAGAATGTCTGCTACAAACGAAATTCTGAAATTAAATAGATGAAACAAATGCTGATTAGTATCATAAGTTCTAAAAAGACTTAGCCACGGGCCTTTATATATATATATATACACTACTACTACCACTAGTACTGCTGCTGCTACTTCTATATATATATATATATATATGTATATATATATATATATGTATATATGTATGTATGTATGTATATATGTATGTATATATGTATATATGTATGTATATATGTATATATATATATATATGTATGTATATATATATATATGTATGTATATATATATATATATGTATGTATATATATATATATATACATACATATATATATATATATACATATATATATATATATATATATATATATACACTACTACTACCACTAGTACTGCTGCTGCTACTTCTAAAGCCACCATTCAGTGACTCCCTAAAAGAGAAGTAGAGTTCAAGTGACATATAGGGAGGCTTCAAAATAATGACTTGAGAACACTTGCTCAAACATTTGGTAGGCGTTTCCTTTGAACAAATTAAATCGATTTAAATATGAATAAAGAACTAGGATTTCCCAGGGAGAAAAAGCACAACGCAGTCGCGAAATCAAATATCGATAGCGCATTAAAAACAATAAAATGCCTAGATTAAACTACAAGAAAACAGGAAAAAAGAAGAAAATAATCCATCACGAGGAATCTCGAAGTCAAATCCGAAGAAGTTTCCATCTTTTCTTAGATCATAGGCAGAAACTTTTCGATTGATCTACAACAGAGTAGAAACTTCATTTAGGACAGAAGAGGAGAGACACCGAAATCAGATCAAAACAAAAACCTAGGTTTTCCAGGCAACGAACACAAGATCCAATCTCGATGGCAGGCAAGATATTGGCCTGCAGAGACGACTTCTTGGTCCATCACTACGCTGGAGAGACGGGGAGAGGGGGAAGGAGGACGCATGGCTCGAGCAACGGATCGCGGAGCTCGGATTGAAAACTACCGCAGGCATCACGGATGAATGAGTGAACATTAGATCAGAGTTCGCTTGGAGTACGGTTTTGCTCTCCTCACGGATCCATCCGCCGCTTCGAGAGCCGCCCCTCCCCACCCTAAACCCCATCTCTTCTACCGTTCGACGGACGGTGGGTCGCATCAAATTTAAGCAGTGGTTGACGGGAAAGAGGCAACCTAAACCTTCATATATATATACATATATATATATATATACATATATGTATATGTACATATATATATATATATATATATATATATATATATATGTATATATATATACATAATGATCTAAATACCCCCAGCGAGGTAATTATAGCATAGGGGTGTTTTAGTAAAATTAACGACCACAGAACCGATCCTCCGGAGGTCTCGTCTGCCTCGGATCTCTTTCCTTCTCTCCTCGTTAGCGAAGGAATAGAACGAGGTCGAGGGAGGAATCGAGATCGGAGGATTGGTTCGAAGGATCTCCTGGGGCTTCTTTGATCCCTGCGACGATGTCGTCTTTCAGCGGCGATGAAACAGCCCCCTTCTTTGGCTTCCTCGGCGCCGCGGCCGCGCTCGTCTTCTCCTGTAATCCCTAGAATCCTCCCCTTTTTTTCTTGCATCCTGCGGAAATATTTACCGTTTTCATCTGGTGTACGTATAATTTTTGTGTTTTGATGGTCTTCTGGGGCCGTTTCCAGGTATGGGAGCGGCGTACGGGACGGCGAAGAGCGGCGTCGGGGTGGCGTCCATGGGGGTGATGCGGCCGGAGCTCGTGATGAAGTCGATCGTGCCTGTAGTTATGGCTGGAGTGCTCGGGATCTACGGATTGATTATTGCTGTGATCATAAGCACTGGGATTAATCCCAAGGCGAAATCGTATTACCTCTTTGATGGGTACGCTCATCTGTCCTCTGGGCTTGCTTGTGGCCTCGCCGGTTTATCTGCGGGTATGGCCATCGGGATCGTTGGTGATGCTGGTGTCCGGTAAATTTCTTTGCCTCTGTTTCTCTCTACGTATACAAGTTCTAATCTTGGTTATTGTCATGGTTCTCAGTGAAGGTTTGACTCTTCTATATATTGCTTCTTGCTAACTTCTCTGGTGAGTTGGATATCATGAGACATGCATCTGTAGAATCTGAATTGTCGTTTTTGTAGTTCTTGCTGAATGATTGATTGACTAATTTGCTATTGCAATCAAAATAGGCCATAATGAGCAACATCATCTGTGGGGTTCTTGGACTTAATGATTTTGAGAGAGAGAGAGAGAGAGAGAGAGAGAGAGAGAGAGAGAGAGAGAGAGAGAGGAAACTTGTTTAAAGTTAGCAAAGATAAGAATGATGTTTTAATTTTTTTTCACATTACAAAGCTTCAATCATGTCTATTGTGCTTAGGCATGCGTTTTATAGATCCATCTTGTCTCAACAACCTAGGGATAAAGAATGTAGGAATCAAGCTTATCAAGTCCTCTGATATAGACAAAAAGTTAGTGATTGTGTTTATTGGATGAATTGGATGGTTGTATCATGTATGTTTGGTCTTAGGTGGACCTTCAGCTCCTTTGGCGGGCTTGCAGGGAATTTTTTTTGGTTGAAAGAAAAAGTTGTGATTGTTGTCACATCAGAATAAACTGTAAGAGGGGAGTCCAAGGTGCACAAAACTAACAGGTTCGAGTAAAGAAAATATACTAAAGAAAGAATCGTCGACATTGAATTAAAGTGAACAGCAAAAGTATGGAACTAGATAGAATGAATACTAGGATACTATTGAGACTTGATACCTTTATATGTCTGGCTGTGTTATGCTTCACAAATCCTTGAAACCAAGATTGCACTTTCTGATTGTGTACAGACTCTATTCAGAGTTATATACTGAACAAACATTAGACCGGTGCATCAAACATATATGTGCAACAGAAGTAACATCTGGTACAATAACAAACCATACTTGAGTAAAATCCGAGAAAAAAAGATTCAGACATTTAGAGTTAAAGAGAGCACCTGTGTTTCTACTATCATAGTTTTTAAAACAGGAATTCTCAAAATTAAGAAGAAAAGGAAAAAAACTCAGTCCAAGCATGATACTCCTGAACAAATTCCGTTGCTCTGCTGACAACGACAAAAGGCACTTTACTCCATTCTACGAAAGAAACTGATTAAAAAAAACCTTAAAACTGTAAAAGCCCATGATGTTACAATAATCACATAAAAAATGAACTTGCAAATGGAGATAGAATTGTTAGAAATCTTTGATACTTTTGGGTGTATTTAATTCCTCAGGTGCAGTGCGATCTGCATTGTTAAATTGCTATATCTTGCATATGCTTTTAGTTTCATTGTTCAGCCTCATCATATGACGTTGGAACAAGTCAAAATGGAAGCGTAGAATAAATATTCTGTTCCTTTCATGGTTCTTTGTTTATCACTTGGTCATTAGGTTTATATGATTGAGAAATGTTTGTTCATACTGTGAATCCAGATACCTGCAAAATACTGGTCTTAATGAAACAATCTTTCTCTAGCTTTGGTTGATTGCATAAACAGGTTTAGATTGCTCTCTTTATGTTCGAGTTACTTTTCCATTAGTTAATATATATAAGGTGTTTCTTTATGGTAGCAATCATAATGTTTGTATTTTTTTATCCGTGGTTAAAATATTCATAAATTACTATCTTTTCCTCATCTTTGATTAGCAAAAATGCTTTCTTTCTCTTAAATTGGGCAAAAGACTTTCTTTTCCTTTGGATTGGGGAAAAACACATTCATTTTCTTAAGTAGAATTACACCTATCTTGGTGTTTTATGTACCTTTTCCTACTTATTATCAAGTAAGTAATCTTGTAGTTTAACCGCAGTTGCACTTGAACATAGACATGGTGCTGAGATTTGTAGAGGCTCAGTTCTTGTCCAATAAACACTTTAAGTAGGCATTTTAATGTTAAAGAATTTGCAATGAACTTTAGTAGACTGAGCTATTTCTTTGATGCCCTTACCCCACTATGGTGGTGAACGAGGAAGCAAGAGCTAGCTTAACTGACCTTATTCTCCTTTTATATTATACACATCTCTTTTGGCTAAAAGTTATTTACTACAACTGTCGCTCATCATGCATTTCATGACTGTCAGCAAAGTAGGCAGCCCCATAAAGTCAACGTGTGTATTACCTTTTTTCTTGTTTTGTTTTATTTATTTCATTTAATTATTGTATAACATGTGTACTGGATGCTTACACTGGCACTCGGATATCTGCACATAGACAAGTGTATTAACCTTTGTTGATCACAGGGTGCAAACATGTTTTATGCAACATAACTTATTTGAGGCATACCATTGAATGTGATCATAGATTGCCGAAAAGTTAGACCTAATATGACACAGAAAATCAACAATTTTAACGGATTATGTTTATGTTGATTTCAGGGCCAACGCGCAGCAGCCGAAGCTCTTTGTGGGCATGATTCTTATTCTCATTTTTGCTGAAGCACTTGCACTTTATGGCCTTATTGTTGGCATCATTCTCTCTTCCCGGGCTGGTCAATCTAGGGCAGATTAAGAAGCATAAACATCTATAACTGGCAACCCCTTTTAAGTTCATAATTAACACACACGTGGCTTCTTACCGGTTTTGCACATCCATTCTGTTTGGTATATTTGTTTTAAGGAAAATTTCCCTACTGTATTTTCTGACATATATTTCTTGGGCTATCGTAAATTTATAATGCAAGTTGTCAGTTGCTTATGGTACTTCTGCACAGTCATTTATTAGTTTGGTAAAATGAAACATAATTGTGTTCATGTTCTTAGCATTGAAGTATGAGCTTCAAAATTCAGATTCACTTGAGTATTCAAAATCTCATAGAAAAATACACATTTAAATCATTGGCTGAGTGTAGAATTACATGTTTCTGTCAACCCCTGCAGCATGGTTGTCTTTGTAATAAATACCCAGGAACTCAAACTACAGTATAGCTAGAGTTATGGCAAATCTTTCTCTAGCTTTTTATTATATCTTCTAGTGATTAGAGTGCTGCAATCAAGAACGAGAAGGCACGGACCGTCACTTGATTTTCTTGTTCTTTTCGTGCAATGTTATTCTCTGTGAAGATGATCAACTTCTGTAGGAAATGTATGAAAGCTTCCTATCAAAAGCAGCAATGTTCTTCAATTGAGAAAACGTGTCTGCTGCATTAAAAGAATGGGCAGCAGACAAGTCCCGGAATCTGTTCCTGCATTTTTAGACTTTTTGTTTTATGAACTCTTTAGGCGTAGGCTTTTCATATTGTTATTGCTTTTGGTCAGTTAGAATTTGATTTATGGAGCTAAGAGATGATAACGTGTTAATTGAATGCGTCATATCATTATGATATTTAAGGAGAATGTTTTTATTATTATTTTTGAATCGATTATGGTCATGTAAAATCGAATCGACATCTATCTCGAAGTATATTTTCGTTCAGAATTTATCAAATTGTCGGACGCACTCATATAGATTTTTGTATGGAATGTATCAAATAGAATTAAGTATCCTCATTGACTTACACAAAAATTTCTGCTAAGGGCATTTCTTTCTCTCCTTCATGCTTGATAACACTAGAAAATTTGGATCAGGTCAGATCAATTACACCATCAGTTTGATTCCCAAGATTGATTGTATCATATTGGTCATCATATTGGTTGTAGAAAATTTGGATCAGGTTAGATCAATTACACCATATCAGTTTGATTCCCGAGATTGATTGTATCATATTGGTCATCATATTGGTTGTGGAAGAAGTGACTAGTTGCTTAATGTTCAATAAAAAAAACGGAGTTTGATCCAAGCTGAACTCCATCGTGACTCAAGTCGATCGTGTCTTCGACTCAATCGTATCTCTTTTTGTGCTTTTCGATCGTGTCTTTGACTCAATCGTATCTCTTTTTGTGCTCGATGTATCCTAAATCATATTCTACGTCCAATGCGATTTTAGTAGTTCAAGCATCTCCCACACACTCGACATGTCCTATAATCAAATAAAAGTGTGCTCGATATGAGCTCAACACGACCTCCACGGTCAAAACATCTTCTCATACTCGATGCATCATAACAAGATATAAGTGTACGATGCGGTTGATGTGTCTCTCTTAGGCCGTCGTAGTTGAAGCATCTCCTCATGCTCGACATCGCCTAACCAAACAGAAGCATGTGCCGAAAACATCTCTTAGCGTTAGATGCATCCTAATCTAATAAAAACCACAACAACTCTTACTCTCTCCGAGGAGCCAAATGTATTCCTTACTGGTCCTTCTCTTGTGGCTCAGTCCGAATCCTTATTTTCCGGAGACTCTAATGGCTCTTTCCACACAAACTTGAAGATGAACGAACTAGTTTTATTATATGACCCCCGGAATTGTGTCATTGCTCTGCCTGTGTGCTCTTATAACATCTACATTGATTTCATTTCTCCACTTTAATTCTCCTTTACCATCTGAAGCACCAAATTATGCAAAAAAAAGATTTATCTCATTAAATCAAGTTATAATTCAGGTTCAATAGGAAACCATCTCGATGATAGGATTAAGAAAATTCAAGTTCGAATTCTATGATACCAACAAAGTACTGATTGAATCGATCGTCTTTGATTCAATCGATCGTCTTTACGTCCGTGATCTCAAATTTGAGATGCTCTTGGTTCCCTGTATGTGTGTAGTATTTTGCAACGATACAGTATGAAGTTTGATCAGAGAGCAATTCAGCGTGATTGGTGCAGACTATACAAGGCAATTAATCAAACAAAAATCCACTCGGAAGAGCTTCATCAAGTACAAATGAAGAAATGATACAGCATCGTATGGTCGATGGCACATAGCTTTGTACACGAGAACTAACATGAAACAACATATACAAACGGAGGCTCAACATTCATCTGAGCCACTTATCGACACAAAGAACAAGTGTGTATTGACAATTAGGTTTCTGAGATGTTGCTTGGTCTTGATACAAGAAAGACTGGGAGGCATTTCTGTATCATCAGAGAGATCTTTTCACCAGCGAGAATGTCTAACATCTTGTGCCACTCTCATTCCCGCTATTAGCACCTGATTCGGTGGTCACAGGCTGTTCCGGTAGTCTTTCTTTGTCTCGTGGACTTTCATGGCTTGTTTGCCTTGGATCCTTTCCTGCTCGACGATCCTGAAATCAAATATACAACAGAAGATAGAATGAAATATCAGAAAATTTCAGGATGAAAAGGAGTTTACTGCCAAAAAGGAACTCAAAATAGAGGTCATATGTAGAAGATACTCTTTACAAGACTGAAATAGAAAAGGCGTCTGAAGAGAAGATAATGGCACAATATGGCACTTAGTTTCTACTGGAAAAATAGGTAAATAGAGTACCAATTGTATTTTTCCATTGAAATCATGTTCTAATAACAAAAGAAAGTGCATTTCTTGAAATTCTAACTTTCGAGCCACAACCTAATCTTTACTGCATCAAATGAAAAAGAAAAAAATAAAGCGTTGCTAATCCAACAGGTATGATGATTACTAAAAGATCTAAGATACTTTTTTTGAGATGCTAATCTAAGCTGGTAACCTAATCTAACCGCCAAGATAACCAGAAGATAAATTGGAAACTGGAGCAACCACACAGCTAGTGAAATTTTTTTTTTTCAAGTTTCTTTTTTTCAGTTGTTTTTCTTTTCTTTTTTCGGCGCGTGGGGGGGGGGGGGTGGTGGGGTGGGTGGGTTGTTAGGTGTATCCGAGCTTGAAGAGTAGCACAAGAAGTATCAAAACATAGGTACTATGATACTAAAATATATAATAAGTAATAGGACACTTAGAATGCAAGGAGAAAAAGCAGGGAAAAAAAAAAACAAGGTTTTCGGTAACAGTAACTTGCATGATGATGAATCGACTTACATCTCGGTACGGGAAATCATCGACTTCAAGCATGTGAATAATATGTCCCATCTTTGGCCTCTTCCGTGAATCAGGATCCACACATCGTAATGCAACTAAAAGTGTTCTTTTTAATGCCCTTGATGATGGTTTCTCGGGAATTTTTGGATCCAAGACACCTTCAGAATTTCGATTACTTACCATTGTCTTAAGCCAATCTACCAGATTAACCTGAAAAACAGATACGACTCGATGATTACAATTAAGTAGCTCTCAGACTAACATCTCAAACTTTAGCATGCAAGATTTAAGACTAACCTCGCCTGGTGGTCTGCTGTAGTCGACTGGACTCCGACCAGATATTATTTCCATGATAAGAATGCCAAAGCTATATATGTCACTTGACTCATTTAACATACCAGTGCTAGCATACTCAGGAGCCACATAACTACAAGCAAGAAAGAAGCTAATGTTATTTATCAGTCCTTGCAACAATATACTTCTTCCATGTATTACAAAGTTGCAAAAGACAGTATTCACGAACCCAAAAGTTCCCATCACACGCGTGGTGACGTAGGTCCTCCCTGAGCCTAGTAGCTTGGCCAGTCCAAAATCTGAAACCTTGGGAATCCACTGCTTATCAAGCAGTATGTTACTTGATTTAATATCTCGGTGAACAACCTTTGGCTCTAGCCCTTCATGCAAGTACAGTAACCTGCACTTGAACATTTATGGTCTCATAAAGAAAGAAATTAATCAAACATTATATATGTCAAGGTTAAAGCACAATAAGCAGCACAGAAGTTAGAAACGTACCCTTTTGCTGTACCAATTATAATGTTCATTCGAATTTCCCAAGTAAGAGGACTAGAAGGACCAACATCCCCATGAAGCCATTGCTCTAAATTCCCATTATCTATGTATTCATAAACAAGCATCCTAAATTGCACAGACAAAAGATTAGAAATTATCTTTGTTTCAGTTGATTTCCAACACAAATGTGCTGGAATTACATCATAAAAGGACAAGGATAGAAACTGATAATATACCTATGTTCACCTTCTGCACAATATCCTAGCAATCTCACTAGATTCTTGTGGCGAACACGTCCTATTGCTTCCACTTCAACCTTAAATTCCTTCTCAGCCTGGCCCCTGATACGACAAGTGAATAGGTCAAATTAAGTCACCGCCTTGGATAATACTATATCTGTTCTTGGATATCTAATTGGATTAAATTTTTTGTGCAGATAAAATCTCCTCATTCATTAAGATGATACAGAAATTGGGTTACCTTTTCCAAATGGGATTCATGAAAATTATGAATATAAATGACAGATCCCCTACTATAACATACTGCAATTCTGCCACTTGGAACTTCTAAATTTCTTTAAAGTAACTTTATTGTAAAGTGAAAATAAAATGAATTTGAAGAATATGAAAACTATTTGAGTGCCTTGATCTGAAGTATATTTGACATGGTTTTCCCATGATACGGGTACTGAGGTGAACGCATACACTAATATTGATGCATGAATATAAATAGCAATAGATACTGATTGAATTCCTAGTCCACTTACAATTGTAACCTACAGAACTGCTAATTATTCTAATATCAGGTCCAGTAAAATATTCTCTTGCCAAATGAAAATGGAGATTTGATAGTAGTTGGAACTATTTCAATACTTAAACATCATGCATTCAACATTGGTTTATTGTTGCTAGTGATACACATCTCTATCAGTTATATAAGCTCATCTATAGAGATGATTGTAACAGGCTTTGTTATAACGGACTTGTATCTATTGTTAACCTTCTGTGATATCAAGTATTTTGTGGCTAAAATTTCAACAAAAGATAACTTCTAATGTCTAAATCCATTCAAGGAAAAAACATCATAATCGCTTCATTGCAAATCCCACAAAAGTTCCAATTATTACACCTGAAAATCCATCCTTCCAGCACTTTTACAGACCATTTCTTGTCAAAATGAATTGTAATGTTTCTTTCATGGAAGTCGCAGATAGCATCAATCGTTCAAGCTTGTCATTTTGAAGTCTACGTAGATAAAAGATCACCTAAATTTCTTACATCACCATCTTAAGGTACAGTGTCAATCATTCTAAAAAATAATCCAGAATACCTATCTTGGCAAAACAAGATCGCTTCTTGGCAATACTCTTTCGTCATTGACCAAGGGAGTTTTAACTCAAGCGGTTTCTCTTGCAACCAGCCAAGGTGGTGAAACTACCTTAATGAGATCTGTGCTTCTCAATCTAAAGCAACACTAGTGCATATGAAATACAATCTTCAAACATCAAAGAAAGGATCTTCTAAACTGCAGGATTATCTGCACAAAATTAAATCATTTTCAGATCAGTTAGTAGACACTGACGAGGTAGTAACTAATATAGATCTCATCGCTTGTGTACTGTGTGTACTGTTTGATCTAAGATCTGAAATTGATCATTTGTTGTGATACAGTCATCCTCAAAGTTAAATAGTCTTTATAAGCATAAAAAAAAAAAAAGCAATGTGAAGGCTTCCATGTTCAAAATCAGAACTCTAGCGACAACGCAGGGTGGAAAGATCAGTAACAAGACTGTCCAAGATCTAGACATACAGCCAACAAATGCCATCATCACTTTGACCAGAGCCAGGTGTTAAACTTTCACCCAACATGGTAGAAATGCTTGCTTCATCCTCAACAACTACAAATTAATGTTGGTATCCAGATTCTGGTACAACCAATCACTTGACCTCCAATTTAAATCCCAATTCACAGCGATTATGCCGGATCTGGGCCAAGTGCTTCTGGATAATGGTAATTGTTTTTCCATAGATCGCACAGGAAACATCATTCTTTCAACTAATACTTGGTCATTACATCTCAAGCAAACCTTTACTTTCATCGGCTACAATCTTCTTAGTACATCAAAATTTGTCTGATAATAATGGTCTGACATAGGAACGTAAGTTTACATTTATCCCTATAATTTATGTCAGACGACGCTCCCAATAAGTTTACATTTATCCATATAAATTTATAGGGATGTAAATTTTGATGACTTGAGGAAGAACATTGTTACAATGGGAAGATTACTCGTTTGTTACTTAATTGATCAAAGTTCAATTTGTGAAAATAGTGTCTTTACTTTGTAAGGATAAGACATCGTAAATTTATCTTCCTCAAAAAAACCCCCCCTCCCCCTTTGGTGAGAGCCTCATGCATTGGGTTTGACACTGTACCTTAAGATATATTGCACATGGATAATTTTGTTGCATTGGTGTTAGCCGTCTCTTCTAACGAATATTTTGTTGCAGAAATCTCTCCAAGAGGTATATTGCACATGGATAATTTCATATAAGGAAAATCGACAGAAGACTGTCTTCATCCCGAACTCATTTCCCACATCTATATATGCACATGCTAAGGCTAAGGCAGATGCAAACTATCATCTTTATGCATTAACAGACATACCAAGTGGCAGTAGTTAAATTGGTTCTGCTGTTCTACATGCAAAATCAATTTGAAATAAGATCTTGATGAGTAGGTCTAATGAAAGATTTTGTGCTTAAAATTCTACAGAATTATAATGACTTGAGTAAGTACCTGTTATTCAACAAGTTCTTGACTGCAATCTGAGTGCCATCTTCCAAGACACCATGATAGACAATGCCATATCCACCTTCTCCAATGACATTCTCATCTGAGAACATGCCGGTCGCTACCTCAAGCTCCCTCAAGGTGTACCAGTGGCCCCAGCCCAAGTGGGACACCTCAGGGACCGAGGCCGGCGCCTGGTCCACCGACCGGCTCTCTCCGCTCCCATGCGACGACCCGCCGCTGCCGCGCTCTGGGTAGGTGATGCGGTGCTCCTTCCCGGTCTCGACGTGAATCCTCTGCAGCATGATCGGCTTCTCCTCATCTGGCTGCTTGCTGGGCAGAGGAGAGGGCTCGGCTTCGGAGGAATGGGAAGGCGCAGATCCAGCATGTACTTCTTGGATTTCTTTGGGGACTTTAGGGATGGTGTGCTTCCGGGAGGAGCTACTGCTGCGCTTGTAGGCGATCCAGAGGGAGATCAGGAAGAGAAGGAGGACGAAGGCGACGCCAATGCAGATGCCGACCACAGCCCACAAATGGAGCCCAAAGATGACTGTTTTCTTCGAGAGATCGTAACCAGACATCGTTGCCCCCTCCTTTGTCTTCTTGGTGGGAAGAGAAGCTCAGCTGTTGCAAGAGACTGCGATCCAGATATGGAGATGCAACATGCGTGGAATCATAACTAGTGGGGGAAAAAAAAAAAAATCAGATTTTGGGAACAAAGTCGATGGGAAAAGGTGTGGAGAAGAGCAAGTTTTGGATAAAGATCAAATCTTGGAAGAATTTGGTTGCTGTGATGCTTAGAAGAGGAGCAGAGGAGGTGGAAATCTAGAGGGCGAAGAAAGATTCCAAGTCCCTCGGTGCTTGATAGTCTGCAAAATTGACAGTGGCAAGGAAAGAGACCAGCACAGATAAATCAAGAAGGCAAAGTAGCAGAGCTACACTAAGCCATTAACGGAGGAAGAAGAAGGTAGGCTGTGAGATCCAGCAGAATCTTCAAAGACAGCAACAACGAGGGAAGAGAGAGAGGCGACAGAGAAGGGCATTGCAGCCAATTCAAGGGGAGGAGAAAGCGAGAGGCAAAGGTTTTGCAGCTGTCATGATGGGACCAATGAGGAATAATAGCAGCAGCCTCCAACCCACTCATCAAAGCACAGTCGACTTATTTATTCTACTCAAACTGCTCATACTGTGGTGCATCAGCTCTTCTGAAACTTCACACTGTGATCACACATGTAGATGATGGATTGCAGTGTTCCAGTGTCAAGGCGATAGCCAAATTACAAGAAGCAGCAGATCACATGCTATTCAAACTCCATGAGTATGAACATATTGAACAATGAAGTGAGCATTTGATTCTACTCTAAAGAAAGAAAACAGCTCATCAAAAGACATCTCTTTAGAAAAATACTTTTTTGGTCCTTGGATTGGGTCATGCTCGAGAGGACAATTCAATGGTGATCATTGAATAATCGAACACCCATCCCTTCCTACGATCAAATTTCTAAAGCATCTTATCAAGTAGAATCTTTATTTGCTCTTGATTTGTCCCTTTTAATTCTATCTAACTTGTTGATGTTGAATGGTCTACATCTCTAATTTGGAATTCACAGCTTGTATATGAGTAAGATGGTTTTGACTTCAGGGGAACGCAAATCTCGATGTTACCATTCAACCCACCCTTGCTTACACCGCAATTCACCACGATTGAGAGACCAATTTACTATGGCAGGCTATTGAATGGGAGCCAGCAATATCACAAACACCAACCGGGCAATATTAACTTGAACGAGTTTGGGTTGGTGAAGTGGTACCATCTCGTCTTCGCTCTCTCCTTTGCGCGGTGGGCCGTCGTCTTCTCTCTTCATATTGCTTGATGTCCTGAGGTTGAACACGACGCCTCCTGGAGAGAGAGGCGTCCGTCGCCATTGGTAGGAGGGGCGTTGTTTCAGTGGGAAGCACGCGCAGACGCTGTTTGATGGCAGTGGCCACCTCTCGCCTGCGTTCGCGGGCGCCTGCGTTTTGGATCGCATCGTTTTTATTGCTTCTCCTACAGTTACCATGGGCGCCGCACCTACGGTCATACCGCATTTGACTGAATTGCGGGACCCACTCGGGCAGCCGACCTCGGCGACGGCAAAGATCGGTGGATGAGCGGGTAGGCGACCAAATAAGTAAGATAAATATTGGTCGCTCGAATTTAAAGCGTTATATATATATATATATATATATATATATATATATATATATATATATATATCCCTTTTATTTTTGTATTTACCGATCTAAATTTAAATGTAAGAGATATAATAAAATTAAAAGGACTTAACGTATACATCATAATAATAATTCTCCATATGGATTATTAATACTCTTCCAAAAACATCAAAACAGTGACGTTGAAACTCCAACTTACCATTAATTATCCTTTCCAAGTGTTTCTATTTTTTTTTATTTTTAAATTTGTAATTTTACATTTATTCATTTAAATTTAAGTGTAGAAAAAGAATAATCAAATAATCAATGAAAATACATGAGATATTTTATGTGACCACTAGGCTTAATGGAATAGTTGACATAATAACTTTATAGAGGATAAACTACGTTAATAGTAGTATGACTTATTATGTTTTAGATAGAGTATAACTCGTGTGATCCTTATAATACATATAAGAGATATTATGTTTTAAATATTTAAAAATTCAATACTTTATAAAACTTATAGGTACACAAAATTTTAGTATTATAAATAAAATATATGTAATAGTTAGATATTCAGAGTGAGATATGTGTATTATCAAACTTTTTTAAAGATAAATATGTTCATTTCTAAACTTTCAAAGGATAGATATGTAAAAAATAATTCATTTTGGATATAGTAAGTATATACATCTCCCTCTGATCTCTCTATAACCGTTATTATTAAATATCTAATTTAATAATAATATAACTATTTTCATTAAGATTCATAATTCATTATCATGAATTTCTTCATTAATTATGTTTTAAATGATTTCAATTTTTTATTTTTTATACATGAAATCGTTATTATTAAATTAAATATTTAATATCATTAAAGTTTTTCATTATAGTTCAAACGTTATAAATTTGAATTAATTCTTGAACGTTATGAATTGATGATAATAAATGTTCTAGATGGTAGAACATATATATATATATATATATATATATATATATATATATATATATATATATATATATATATATATATATATATATATATATATATATATATATATATATATATATATATATATGAGGATTTTGGTCATTCGGCTCAATCATCTCTTTGAAGGGAAAGAGTTTTCTACACAATCTAAACGAGAGTTCTGAGCCGAGAAGTGCCAAAATTCAAGAAGAAATTTATGTATAAATTTTTTATAATAATGACCGGAGGTACGTTATTTTGTTTCCGCATCAATTTTTATTGTGTTTCTATTATAATGATTTAGAAATACAAATTGGTTTCAGTAATTTCTGACGCTCTATTCAAATATTAATATCAATGTCTAGCTCAATGCGACTACGTAGATATCGAGGTCCAACAGATGAAGAGATAGAGATTGAGGGGGCCACATGCCATCATTGAACTCTTTCTTATGGTCATAGTTTCAACGAGGGACAATGGGCAAATCTGTGGCACCAAAAGCACCAACGAGTTAGGAAGATGAGAACATGAAACCCTATTATCTTCCGATGAGAACTTTTTGTTGGGTCGGTCTTCAATTATGGGGCCTGAAGAGTTGGACCGAAGAGTTGCTTTTCAGTGAAGCAAACTCTAATGTGCAATCTTACCCAATGTTTTCAGTAGTAATGATCGAATGTGGACATAACAAAAATACAATGTTAATACAGTAATTATTGCATGCGGACATAAGCTCAAGTCTACGTTCATTCCTCTGCACGTAGTTGCTCATGCATTAAGAAACGTGCGTGATTGATGTACATAGTGCGTGACATGGAGCACTATAAATCGGTGTCCATTCGAGTGCATTGCATCCGTGTCCATCGAAGACACTCTACGTAATGCAAGGTGAATGAATTCATTGAACGGTGAGCCGTACCCACTTTTCGCGATCACAGAGCACAAAGGGAAAGTGGTGCTCATTGTGGAGGGGCCCATACGGAATAATATTAGGTTGACACGGTTCAGTGAACCACCACGAGATCAAGACACATGGCGTGTTTATGGCCAAAAGAACATGGTAGGAAAGAACCTTAGTGATCCCTACCTTCGTGTCTCCCAATTCTTGATTGCCCTTTCTCTGTCTTCCAAAAGGTCACTCAAGAAAAGAACTGCTAGTGTAGGAGGAATCTTGTTTAGCTAGCAATACGGAGTTAGGGAACACTATAAATCTAATTTGTTTGTAATAAAATATTAAAAATAAAAAGCAGATGAAAAAAAATATAATAACGATGAAGGAGAATGACACGTGGATTTGGTAGTCGGCAGCGCACAGTCTGCGAATGTTGGGTTCAACCTAAACTTAGAGCTCATAGAATCCAATCCCCCGAATCGTGAGGTCGGCAACGGAAACATGGAATGAAAAGGAAGGAGACGAACGCAGCGAAGACGACGACGCTGTACACGACTCATGTCGGTGTTCCCTTCGTCATCGTCGTCATCATCCTCGGCCACTTTCTCCGTTTAGGGTCGACAATGGCCGATGGAGCGGACCGGAAACAATGAACGCGGACTCGCGGATTCGATGGTCCGTGAAGCGGCCAAACCAACGAATCCGGGCACGACTTTGCTTCCCGGTGTCCTTCGACCTTATCTACCTCTTCTGCTTCGAACAACGACCATCTCATGGAGAACCGACTCAGTGAGTACGTGGGAGCGCCGCTCTGTGTAATATGGTTGACTGCTGCGGTTTTGGTTGACCAACCTGTTGTGATGAACAGAGTCACACCTCTGAGTACATTTGCATGAACTGCGTATGTAGACAGGGATTCTGTCGGAGATCTCTGGATGGTGGGAGACGAGGGATGCTCACAAAAAGACCCATGCAAAGCTTACGAGGAACTGCTCCTATGGCGGCGCACATCTATATATATACGCGTCCCGTTCCCTCGCCGTTCGAGTATTCGACGAATTGTTCAACCCCACTATGAGGAGGCGGAGAGAACGTGCGCTTCGAGGTGGCTAACCTTACACGAGACTCAGCCGGCAAGTTCATCCATCCCGACGGCGGAGATGGCGGCGGCGATGAGGTGGTAGTGCCGTCGGCGGTGGCAACGAGCATGACATCGTCGTTCGAGGAGTACGAGATGGGGGTGATGGTGTCAGCGCTAGCGCACGTGCTCGCGGGAGACCGTGGCACCGATGCGGCGACTGATATATCTGAGTCAACCTCGTGCATGTTTCCGACGTCCTCGCCACCGTCGTGGGGCGATCGGGGCGGGCAAAAGAGGGGGAGCGACGACTTCAAGCTTGAGGATGTGGCCAAGCTCCGCAGAACTGTCGGGGAGTTCGGGGAGTCATCATCGACTCCGGCAGGTGATTCGATCGCTTTTCTCAGTGTATCCGGAGGCTCTTTATCGTCGTCTTCTTCTTCTTCTTCTTCTTCTTCACTGCTTCATGGCAGCTTCTCCCAACTCAACTCAAATCTACGTATATATTGCGTCTCTAATTTCCATTTCTGTTCGCTTTGTGTAGCAACGGAACAAACTGCATCAGCAGCAGCTGCTGCCGCAACAGAAACGGCTACCCGTTCGACCACCGGAGGAACAGAGCAAGCAGGAGCGAGAAGAAGATACAGAGGAGTGCGGCAACGCCCGTGGGGCAAATGGGCGGCGGAGATAAGAGACCCCCACAAGGCCGCCCGCGTCTGGCTCGGCACCTTCAACACCGCCGAGGCGGCCGCCCGGGCCTACGACGAGGCCGCCCTCCGCTTCCGAGGAAGCCGAGCCAAACTCAACTTCCCGGACGAGGCCCGCCATCGGCAAGCGCCGCCGGTCGCTCCGTCCGTCCGGGCGCCGGACTCCGCCGCTCCCGCAGTGCCGCTGGAGTCCCTCCCGTTCGTCGGTCACGGAGCCACAGCCGTCGCCGTCGCCGCCGCCGCGAGTGACTCCTTGGCCTACGCGAGGCTGCTGCAAGGCGCAGGGGAGTACCAGACGATGCCTCTCGCTTCTCTCTTGGATCCAATGATGTATTCCGCGGCTTCTGCTGCTTCCTTGGCCTCCTCCCATTCATTGCCTTCATCTAATCCATCCCCGTTTGCAGTTCCTCCTCCTCCTCCTCCTCCACCATTTCCTCCTCTGTTCTATTCTCTAGAAATGCCGCAACAGATCGACTTCTTCCAACATCCACCATGGACGGAATCCAGCCGCGATCCGCCATCTTCGTCGGGTTAACACAACACTCATGGAGCTCGACAGAACCTGCCTTCCTCTGTTCAGTTCAGTCCTCCTTTTGTTCTTTAGGATTCACACACGATCTATACAAATTTAGTTATATTTGTTTCTTATTTTGCTCCCATTTCTGTTTCTGTCTTCGTCGTTAGAAATTGAAATGAAAAGAAGATTGATTCTTCTTCGATAGATTGAATTATAGGAACCCTGACTTCAATTCTACTGTGTTAATTGACCTTCGATAGATTGAGAAATGAAAGCGACAGAAATAGCATCAGCTTTCGTTATCCGCTGATATGTATTTCCTTGTATCCGCAGCTTCATCGAGGAGAGAGCAATGTCTTCGTATTGGGTATGCCTACCTATCACTGTGACCTAACGATTAAGGCACGAAGAGGGCGACGTATTACACACCAAGTCTCATTCCACTAGTCCTTTGGATGCCAGGCATGATTCATGATATAGACTCCGATGCTCGAAACACAACTCTCGAATCAAACTCAAAATCCACTAAATGTGAGACTACGCCAAGTTGTGATCAGGTACAAGGACGGTGAACATGACGTATTGGCGTGCGTGTGTATTTTGTTGTGCAGTGGGGCGTGTATTATATAGTTTCTTATTGCCTCTTGCATCATCGTAGGGTTTTGTGACGGAAATGGAGACACCTTGGTGTCTAATATATATATATATATATATATATATATATATATATATATATGTATATATATTATTGTTGAGGTTGCTTAAGATGGTTGGTTGGACTTTTTTTGCGACGACCACCGACTTGGTAAAAGGCCAGGGAAGCTGCAACGTGGTCGTGCACAGTGGGAGGGACTCGGTCAACACACGATCTCTAGTTTCCTCGGTCGTGGAGAACAGCGCGGCTAACGCTGCAGTGGAGAGATGGAGAGGTCGTAGGGCTTCGAAGGCCGTGCAGACACCAACGAGCCAACGTGTAGCCATACGGATCATACCCAGTTAGATACGTGGCCAGGGAAAAATATGCCCGCAACAAGACAACTGATCACCGAATCGACTGCTCCACATCGATGCTTCCACCTGGATGAGATCCCGTTTGTACTTCCCCTAGAGTTTTCTAACATGACGTCAAAGTGACGATCATCCGAGCATGTGATATGGGATAAAAGACCAATTGTCTCCTGGACAGACGTCCCTTTCGTGGGATGCATTCTCATCACAATCATTCATCAAACAATACTCCCCTACCAAGAATTAGTATCTACATCTAAAAAAAAGAAAGCATCAGTATCTGCCAGACGCCATTCTTTAGCTGGATGTCAGTTTCCATCAGGTGACACTTTCCAGCCACTGTACAAGGCACAATTAAGGGTTCCATTGACCGTATGATCTCATCAAAACTGTTGAGATTCAATATGACAACCAAGAAAATATGGTTCCTACAACCACGTAAATTTAAACTTCTGACTCTCAAATCGATAATAGAAGCTTTAGCTCTCCTAATCCCCCTCACTAACATGAGTGTTAGAGGGTGATCATCAAACAACCTCTTATATCTCCTTTGTTCTGTTGTTGTCAATCTTAAAGAAGGGAGCTACACGTACCCTCGGAACCAGGCTGTTCCGTGGCCTCGTCGTGCTTAGAGTTCTTGAGGTGCTGCCGCGTCCTTGAAGATTCAATTCCAAACTTCCTTCAACTATCGGGGTTCTTGAGATTCATATTTTCTCCCTCTAGATCATCTACGCTGGTAGTTTAGTTAATCATTTTCTCATATTCTGAAATAGTCAACTTGATCCGTGATCGCGCCGTGAAAATAGTTGGCTGCGTTCTCCTATAAAATTCTTCACCCCTTCAAAGCATTCTGTGTTCCTTTTGTGACTAATGGCTGAGCAGCACCACCAGCACCACCACCACCTCATCCACCACCACAAGGAGGCGAATCCCGCCGACGAGGTGGTCTACACCGAGACCGGCTCCACCGGCAAAGACGGGCACACGACTGGTTACGTGAAGACCACCGAGGTGGTCACCAACGACGGTGGCTACGAGTACAGGAAAGAGGAGAAGCAACACAAGCACAGGGAGCACCTCGGCGAGATGGGCGCCCTCGCCGCCGGTGCCTTCGCGGAGGTATCCTCATTATTGTGTGTCAGATCTTACAAGACTTGCACTGTTTATCCTCACCTTGAGAGATTAGGTAAAAATGATGAACCCTGAGACTTGGGATTATCTCCTTAAAACAAAAAAAATCCTATATAATCTAGCATAGTTAGCGAGGCCATCGGATAATAATTAACATTTTGCATAGTGCTTACGGTATAAGATGGGTTTTGGCTTTCAATATCAAAATATGCTGGTGCTTGTATCAATCACAATAATGGTGACCACAGCATGAGAAGCACAAGGTTGAGAAGGACCCAGAGCACGCTCGTAGGCACAAGATGGAGGCGGAGATCGGCAAGGCAATGGCAGTGGGCAGCGGAGGGTACGCCGCCCACGAGCACCACGAGAGGAAGGAAGCCAAGGAGCAGGCCGAGGAGGCTCATGGGAAGAAGCACCACCATTTCTTCTAAGACGGTGCAGACCCTGCATGGATTGTTCGGGTTCATGGTGACCTTCCAATGTTGGTAATAATCGAAGCACGTGGTTCTGGACCGCGTGAAGGCCTTCGTTTGTGTGCGTGTGTTTAAGATTCACGAAATTGCTTGATCAATATGATTGATATTAACTAATAAAGTCTCTGCTTGTGTTTCCTTTGCTTGTGATGTAAGTCTTCTGAAACACAAGTGTTCAATCGCTCGTGTACTCGTACTCTGTTAATGAGCTTTCTGCCCACGCAACCGTAAACTTCCAAAGGTCGCAAAAGCTTCACCACCCAAACCTCCCTCCACCACCTTCTCTGTCGTTTTCAGCATCTCCTCCGTCAAGGGACGAAGAAACGCATACTTGCGACGGAAGACGCTTATAGCTACATTTATTCCAGTAATACTATGTCCAGAAATATAGGATTATGGAGCTAGAATTGGACCTGAGTGTGACGGGAGCCACTAGGAATCTCGCGTTTGCCTCCACCGAGACGGAGGCCGTCTTCGTCCTCCTCGCTCACCTTCCAGGTATGGCACATCCGATCATATGGGTTATTTTTGGTTATCGCAGATTTCTTAGCGACGATGTGATGCAGCAGGATTGGTGCGGGAGAAGATCGAGGTGTCGGTGAATGAAGAGGGAACGGAGATTAGCATCAGCGGAGGAGGGGACAAATCCGCCGTTGAGACGGTGGTTGGAAGACGACTGCGGTTGAGGAATGAGTTCGAGATTAACCCGTTTCGGAAGGTGTTTCGCATCCCGAATGGCGTGGCGTTGGATCAGATCGATGCTGGTTTTTACGAGGAAGGAGACATTCTGGTGATTTTGATGCCCAAATCTGTTAGAGGTAATGCCGCTGGAATCGCAATCCGAGAAGTTCAAGGAGGAGAAGCTCCAAGGGAACAGAAGCTTGAAGGAGACGAAGTGATTTCTATGGACCGACCTCATGGTCATGCAGAAGCAAACGAAGCGAGAGCCACGATTGATGATGCAAAACCACCAAAGGCGGAAGAAGAAGAAGAAACCAAACAAGGAAAAGAAGAGGATCTAATCAGAAGAGAAGGGGCCGAAGAGAAATTGGACCAGAATGGAGCAGAAAGCTCAGGAACGGACCGTAATGGAGATCGAGAACCAAAGCACATGGAAGCAGAGATCAAAACACCTAAAGAAAAAGACTTTGAAGAAGAAGAGCGAAGAAAGGTACCTGATCAACCTCAAAAGCCCTCGATCGAGATGGAAGCACCAGATCTGCATGGAGAGCCCCCTCCTTCCGCAGCACCGGGACCAATCAACGGAGCGGGACAAGAAGATACAATCGAGAAGACGAGCGGTCCAGAACGAGAAGAAGATGAAGACGAAGTGCCCGACTTGCTTGAAGCGGCTGAAGCGGATCGAGATCTCCACCAACCCAAGGGACAGCAGACGTATCCAGATCACCAAACGGAACAAGAAGACAAGGCGCATGAACCGGAGCGACAAGAAGACAGAGCAGTACCTGAATCGTTCGAAGCACCTCAATCGGAAGGAGATCTCCACCAACCCGAGGAACAGCAGACGGATCCACATCACCAAACTGAACAAGAAGACCAAGCGCATGACTTGGAGCAACAAGAGGACAGAGCAGTACCTGAACCGGATGGAGAAGATATCCACCACCCCGAAGACAAGACAAAACCCGGCGAGATTTCAGATCAAATTCCCCGTCGATCCGGCGACAAAGCAGAGGAAGCAGCTGACGAAGGCCCGCAGACGGATAAGCCGATCGAAGCCCCAGACGAAGGCGAGGGAGAAGAGAGCTCGCCAGGTGATACAGGAGAGAAAGAGAGAGAGAACGGATCGAAGGGTAAGAGAAAGAGAAGGGAGAGGGCTAAAGAAGGAGGAGGAGCGCCGCCTCCTTCTCTGGCGGTCTTTGCTTTCATGTTGTCGCTGGTGGCGCTTGCCGTCCAACTCGTGAGGAGTCGAAGGCGCCGTTAGGCTTCGCACCGGATTGCAGTTATGGTGTTGGTTTACATTGTAGAATGTGCTATTGTTTCAATTGTTTATATGGTTCCCTTCTTATGTTTCTGAAAAATGGTGTCCACGACGCCGAAAGTAGACCTTGAGATGACCTACGCTTCCATTAGCCTCGCAACATCTCTCTCCTCACGCTTGCGAAGCTGCGCATCCTTATCTGCGTTGCGTGCTGGCCAACAAGCCCACGCCCAAGTCCTGGCTCATGGCCTCCTTCCGCATGTCACCCTTGAGACCGACCTCACGCTCATGTACGCTCGCTGCTCCAATCTCCCTCTCGCCCGCCAGGTGTTCGATCGAATGCGCCACCGGAACATGCATTCTTGGAACATCCTCCTCTCTGCCTACGTCCAGGCCTCCCTCTTTGATGATGCACTCTCGCTTCCCCGCTCGCTCCTACACTCTGGCCTTCGCCCCGACCACTTCACGTTGCCTTCCCTTCTCAAGGCCTCCGCCGCCATCGGAGACTCCTTTCGCGGAATGACATTCCACAACTGGGCTGTATGCCTTGGGCACGAGGAGAATGTCATCGTTAGGAGCTCCATCTTGGATATGTATGCGAAATGTGGGAGCCTGGATGATGCTCTCTACTTATTTGAGACAATGCCTAATAGGGATATCGTTATGTGGAATTCTATTATTTCGGGGTATGCAAGGGTTGGGTGCTCAGCTCAAGCGTTGGACCTTTTCCGGAGGTCGCAATGGGAGGTCGAAGAGCAGGACTTCAGGGCCATTCCGAGTGTCCTGAATGCATGTGGTCGGGAAGGAGACTTAAGAAGAGGGCAGGAGGTTCATGGGCGAGCTGTTCGGTGCTGCTTATTTGATTCCAACGTTGCTGTAGGTAATTCTTTGATTGATATGTATGCTAAGTGTGGATGTGAGAATGACTCGTGCAAAGTTTTCTCAAGCATGGGCGAGCAGAAGAACATAGTGACATGGTCAACTTTGATCTCTTGCTATGGAGTTCATGGTGAAAGAAACAAGTCACTGGCACTGTTTGAAGAAATGCTAGCACAAGGGATGAAGCCGAATCATATAACGTTCACTTCAGTCCTGTCTAGCTGTAGCCACTCAGGCCTTGTTGAAGAGGGCCGGAGGATCTTCGACTCGATACGGGGAGTTCACGAGGTGGAGCCAAGCATCGAGCACTATGCATGTCTGGTTGATCTTATTGGTCGTTCAGGGAATGTCGAAGAAGCTCTGGAGATGATACACAGGATGCCGATGGAGCCGACTGCTAGTGTTTGGGGAGCACTGCTGGGTGCTTGTGTGGTGCATAAAAATGTGGAGGTTGGAGAGATTGCTGCCTTCAGGCTTTTTGATTTGGAAGCTAGGAATCCTAGCAACTATGTGGCTCTCTGTGGCATATATGAAGCAGTTGGTCGACTGGATTGTGTTGCTAAAGTGAGAGTGAGGATGAAAGAATTGGAAATGGTGAAGACACCAGGATGCAGTTGGATAGATGTGAAGGGGAGATTGCAGGCTTTCTATCAAGGGGATGTCTCTCATCCTTCAGTGAAGCATATCCATGAGATGTTGAATTGGTTAACTCAGACAATGACCACTTCAACTATGGTTGATTTGGATTGGCATTTGTGAATATTTTCTCATGCCAAGTCTTGTGAAGATGGCAAGAGATATAGATGGACTTGGAGTTACAGTGATGATACAGCCAAGTAAAGCATACTACACAGTCTGTGACCACATGCCATCTGATTCAAACTGCAGTGATCTGATCAGGTAAGAGATACATCAGACCATAACTGCAGACAACATGATTTTGGTATGACAATATGAAGCTTGCCATAACTAAGAATCATAGTATCCAAAAGTTACAGCATCCATCTTTTGCCATGAAAGAAGTCGACGGAAGAACACATCCAAACCCTGTACAAATTCTTAAAGGAGTTCGATCATTCTCAGCCAGGAATGTGGAGAAGAACACAACAGGTTACATCTTACTGCTTCCAAGAAGTCTTTTACATTAGACGATGAAAGAATACCTTTATGATGCTCTCAAGATCAGAGGATACAACTGAAGGTTCATCAAATGTAATGAGATAACACTATACAAGCACAAACGTTCCATCGGATCATGGCACTATAATTGGATATATGTTTCATCAGATATAATTGGATAACATTATACAAGTGCGAATGTTCCATCGGATCATGGTGATGGCACTATAATTGGATATATGTTTCATCAGATATAATTGGATAACATTATACAAGCGCGAATGTTCCATCGGATCTGCCGTGTTTGCGATTAAGACTTGTTTAGCAGATTGTTGTATGCAGTGAACAGGGCATGAAACACATCTCCTTTCTTCTCTTGGGCAGCTGGACTTTCTTGGGAGTTAGATTCTGCTGACTCTGCCTTATCAGTCTTGACTGGGGCTTTTACTTCTGGTTTCACTGGTTCTGCATTTGCACCACTCACTTCAGTATTTGTTGCCAGAGAAGGAACAGAGGTCTCCTTCTGTGTGGCATTTGAGATGGCTTCATCAGCTTCAGTGTTGGAGACTTTGGTAGGTTGTTCTTCTGTTTCATGAGGTACTGCTTCATCCGTTGTTTTGTGCTCAATCACTTCTGTTTCATGAGGTATTGCTTCGTCCGTTGCTTTGTGCTTAATCGCTTCTTCTGTTTCAAGAGGTGCTGCTTCGTCTGTTGCTTTGTGCTCAATCACTTGTTCTATTTCGAGAGGTACTGCTTCATCCACTGCATTGTGCTCAATCACACGTGTTTCTTGAGGTACTGCTTCATCCACTGCTTTGTGCTCGATCACATGTGTTTCATGAGATACTGCTTCATCATGAGGTACTGCTTCATCCACTGCTTTGTGCTCGATCACATGTGTTTCATGAGACACTGCTTCATCATGAGGTACTGCTCCATCCACTGCTTTGTGCTCAATCACATCTGTTTCATGAGATACTGCTCCATCCACTGCTTTGTGCTCAATCACTTCTTCCTTCGCTTCCACGGTCTCTGGTGCAACAGTCTCTAACACGACATTGTCGCCGGTTTTGATGGATTCAGAAGGCTCTTCGTTCTGCAGGATCAGTTCCAATAAACTTCAAATTAACATGAGTTAAAGTTCAATCTAGCTTGCCTACCTCTATGAGATTGCCATGTCAAGGAACAATGGCGTGCCAATACCATTTTGGCACACGATATATGTATATATATATATGATGAACGCAGAGACTGAAACATTGCCATCAACTAGCAACTTGCAATTTAGTTGCCTAGCGTGTGGTTGCTAATGCATATGGTTGTCCTCGTGCAGCTGTTTCCAAAGTAGCATTACTACAAGCTATAAAGATGGCACCTTGAACTGGTCGTCGAGGGATTTCAGGTGGCTCTCATCCGGCGCCTCGTGTTCGACCTCCTGCTCGGAGGCCGCCACCACGACCTCCTCGTCCTTCTCCTCCTCCTTGGGGAAGTGCACCACCTTGGGATCCTGCGAAGAGGGCGGCAGCTGCTCCAGCGGCAGCGGGGTGTCGCCTTGCGCCATGGGCTTCGACGCGCACGCTCCCATGGCTCTGCCTCTCTCTCGCTCTCTTGATCCGGCCCTGGTTCGAGAGGGAGGGGAACAGAAGCGGAAAGGGGCCACTGGCATATAACGAAGCAGGAGAAGGAAGGGTCCCGAGGCGCGAGCTGGCGCTGTTACTCCGACATGTGTTCTGCGCCGCAGGTGTTTGCTCTTCCGACGTTTGCTCTGCAGCGCAGAAGGAACTCAAATATAGAATGCGGAACCAGCGGTGCTCACGAATTGCACCGAGTTTGAAGACATCCGACGTGATCGACAAATGACTCGTACGCTACTATTTCTCTTGTTTTTTTTCTCGTATTTTTTAAAATTATTATAGTTGCAAAAAAATACGAGCTTATGTGTGTTTTTTACATTTTTAATGTTGGGAATAAATTACCACATTTCTTTCTTTCAAGTAGCTATACTTGTCTTGCTTTTTTGCTTTTTTTCTTTCTCCGTGTTCGTGTTGTTTGGTTGTGATAGAAAGAACAGGAAGATGAGAAAATTATTCATGTTAGATGGAGTAAAATAGATTAAATTATACATTATAAGAAATGTGAGATTCTGACATCCGTCGAAGTTTTTACCGACTAAATTAGACAGGAAAAAACCTTTTAGTCAAGCATTTGAATTTGTTACTGTAATATTTTGGATGCTCAAATCAATTTATAGTCTCAGATTATAGAATAAAAAATTTTATATCTAAAATATTGGAGAGAGCTCAGCTTACTCATAAAACCTATTAATATAGATTGTGGTAGCACTTGTCATCTCCCTTCAGATCAGGTAAAAACAAACATAGTTTATACGGCTGATCCACAGCACCAATGTGATCAATTTGAAAGAAACCAGACCTGAACATAACGATGCTTGAAATTGGCATGAAATCAACAAGATGGATCAAAAGATGTTAAATTACATGAACCTCTTTTCATGAAACAAAGTCCTCCAGAGGAGTTGCTTCTAAATTTCCTTACCAAATGTTAAATGTTGAACATAATGACAGTGACCGACAAAAGCCGCATCAGTTTCTCCTGATCAAAGTATAATGAGAGAATTCTACAAGATCCAGAATAAGGGGAATCCATGAGTATTATTAGCAGATACCTCTTTACTGCTTCTGACCATGTAACTTGACAATAGCAAACTAGTCAAAGATAACATTGTCGGAGAAGAATGAAAAGCAAACCGAGTCCAGAATACAGAATCCAACATGACGACATGTAAGGCCACAACATGACCTATAGAAAGGGCAGATAAAAGAAGAAATTGACAAAAAAGAAGGTCAACTAAACTAATAACTTTATTAGTCATCTAAATGACACGCACATAGGACCCAGTATTCTCTCTTGTTTCTAAGAGACGTTATCAAATGCCTCGAAATATTTACTAGCAAAAACACCAAATGAAAACTCGAGCATCAGCTCCTTTCTTGAATCAGAAAAATTTACAATTTTGCAGCCAAAATTCCACAGCTTCCTTCAAATAATCTTGCATCACCTAATTCTTTTTGAAGTAAGATCCAACTCTATTTCCTTCTGCCTTAGTTCAAGGCTCATGTGTTCATTCTCAAGCTTCATCCGCTCATTTTCCATCCTCATCATGTTTAGTTCTCTGTCTTTCTTCTTACTAAACCTATGCCACTTGTAACATTGCTTCTCAAGCTCCAGCATTTGAGCTTGAATTTGCAATCTCTTCTCCTCTAATTGAAGCGGATAAGAGTTGACCCAATGCTGTTGTATTGGATCCTTCTGAAAATACTCTGTTCATATCTATCGACAAACCTTGAGGTTGAAGGGTCATGATACAATTTTGTGGGCCTGGGTGGTTTCCAGAAACCACATCTTCATGGCTCACCCCATTCTTCATCCTTTTTGGAAAGCATGATGCCACCAAATCACCGTGCAAGGTATTATGCTCTTCAGCATCACCTTCCTCATCGTCACTATCAGCACTTTGATCATCTTCATCAACATCTTCGTGTGAGTCCCTCCTTGCATCATGCTCGCCTCTCCTTCTAAGTGCCAACTGCAACGATCGTTGAAGTGCAGGGTCGGCAGGTAAATTCAACCGGTTACAATTATGATAGGAGCACATCTCCTCATAGAAAAGATGTTTTGAGCTCAAAATCTTCCAGACATCATCCTTCATCTTCTCAGAGACATTACTGATATGGTCCAAAAGCGCCGGATTCTCCACAACCCTACAAGATGTTCCCCTCCCAAGGATATCCGTTAGCTTCTTGTATCTCTTGTTCAGGTCATTAAACTTATCCTCACATTGCTGAGGTGATACATAACACCCCCTTTCAGCCATAGCTTTCGATATGGCCTTCTGCTTCCCCTTTTTCTGCAATATGACATACTTCCTCCTCCCACTGCTCTCAGAAGCATTGTCTTCTCCTACGTAAGAAACCACAGTTATCAAAAGCCGAACCATCGCATCAGTCCACTTCATTCGCAGCCAAGGAGAGCCCTTTTTCCCTTCGCCAGCCTCATTTTGAGCATCAACTCCATCCTCGGTCTAGCTTGGCTCGTCGTCATCTCTCACCGAGGCCCTTGCATGCTCTTCTTTATTGTACTCCATGATGGAAATCCCCTCTTGATGGTCAGAATCCTGAAACTAGTTTCCCGGTACAGGGAATGCATCACACATCCGTGGGTGGATCATCGAGGCTTGGCGCATGTGCATCTTTCCTTGCAAACTTATTGCACCATAAGAAGCTCCGGTCATCATGCTTCCAGCAGGTAATTTTCCCTCCATTTGGCGTCTTTCAGAAGTAAGAGTATCCAGTGACTACTGTCCAAATTCTTCCTTGTTATCCTTGAGACTCAGGAGGAATCACACAAGGTTTCCATCTTCCTTGCGGCTCCTACCGATTTCTTCACATCAATCCCACCATCTCAAAGATAACCAACCTTACCCCCCTTCAAATGTTTAACCTATACAGCGAGTATGAGAGCCCAGGGCTCAGCAAATGCAGAAAAATCCCAACTTTATGCAAGACGAGGCAAGAAATCGATCGCAACCGCCACAAACTCTCATTTCCCGATCTCAGAAGCAGATACCAAATGGGAACCCCTAGGCCCGACCCCAGATCACCGCACCAAGATTGGCACAGCGAGAAAACCCAACAAACCATCCGGAGCGGAAAGGACGAACTTAACTGCTTTGCGACGCGAGCGAATCCGGGTTGCGCCTTTCTTTCTGGGGGACACGCTCGACACCGCGGCAGCGTCGCCGAAGAAACACGGCGTCTTTCGGTGGAACGACGGGAAGGGGAAAGCGGGAGACGGAGAGCTAATCATCGCGGCGGACCGCACCGACGGGGTTCCGACGAATCGCAATCGCACGCCCATCGTGCGGTCGCCAACAGGCCCAGTTAGGTGGGGGCTTATTTCGGTGGGACCTAACGTGACGCCGCCAACGACGTCAGGCTGACGTCACAATTTATTAGACTATTTGACTGTACCTCCAATAAATCTTCCTAAGTTAGGGTTTGGTGTATACTCTCATTTCATCACAAACATAGCAGCTTTATAAAAGGGCTTCAAATATGCTAATTTACATATGAGAAACTAATTTTTTGATATTAACTTAAGCATCAAAAATGATTATTATTAGGTATATTCTCAACATAATTTACAAGATAATCATTTCGTGATATCGGGCTTACGATAACGTCTAATAAGAATCAAAATTGGTTTCGAGTCGTAAAACCCACAAAAACTAGAATTTATAAATATAAAAATCATAGTCTTTGGATGGAATAAATAGATAAATGGGTAATTTTTTTCCCTTGTAAATTAAGACAAATGGTTTGGGTAATTTTTTTGCCTTGTAAATTAAGACAAATGGTTGGGGAAGCTTTGAAAAGGACAGTAGTAGCATGGAACAGTTGATGTGGTCAGAAAGCTTTGACATAAATAAATGAACAGAAAAGTAGGGCTGCTTTTAAGGAGACTAGTGGCAGCTGTGCTCAAGCCAAAGGTTTTCCTAAGATACCCTAATCCTCATTGGACTGCAACTTTGATGGTGACATCAACCTTTGCCAAAGTTATTGAGAGATCTATGTGATTTTGAAGAGATGAGGCTGAACCTTCATGTTCAGAAAGTTAAGCAACAGACCAAATGTATTATTTCAGTCTTTAGTAATGTAAAATTATTCTTGATATTTTTGTTTTTCGAGAAGTAAAAGTTATATCGACATAATAATTTGATACGATACGAAACGGAGGTTAAGTGCACATTGATTTTCCAATTTGTATATATGAAAAATCTCGTAAGAAATTTGAGGATAATTTTTTTTATTTTGAACCTATATCGACATATCGATATCTGATTCGATCTACGATATCATCGTTTAATCGATAATTTTATATTATCTAAATATTTGCTTGTTACCACCATCAGTATTTTCGTTATTTTTTTATTTTACGCATGAATATTTTTTTTCTTATTTGATATTATCTTATAAATTTTATAAAAGACGAGTCTTAGTAAAATTAAGGCTAATATATATAAATACTAATCTAACTCAAAAGCTTAAACTTTTAAGTCTAATGTGTCACCAAATTATTTCAATTCTTAATAATATCATATTATTCTTAGCTCTCTTTTCATTTTGCATCTCACTTTTTTTCATAATGAGGTAATTTTCTTAATAAATAAACAACAAAAGGGACTAAAAATTTATATATATATATTTTTTTAAGCACTTATCTTAGATTCTATTACTCCTCTCTCTCTCTCTCTCTCTCTCTCTCTCTCTCTCTCTCTCTCTCTCTATCTCTATCTCCATTTCTAAAAATGGTATTAGTGTCTTTGATCTGATTAGCACAAAGATATCCATCAAAATGAGAAGATTCGGCATCGATGTAAAATGTCTCTTTAACCATAACTTTCTTATTCCAAAAATCATAATATCTCGATCTCTATTTTGGAGCAAAATTAGAGGTATGATTTGGGGGCACATCAATCGATATCAAATGCCGGTGAAGCTTCCTGCGACGGCTACAGAACAACACGGATGGCCTGCGCCGGGTCAAACGGAGTCTCACATGGAGTGCCTCCTCTCACGCGCTTCCGTCATCCGTGCCCGTCCGATCCAGATCGTACGCTCCATAATTGATTCGTATTCTCGGTCTTAACTCACCTGCACGTCGGTCCCCTCGACACGACGCAGGCACGCCCGCCTTCCCCTGACGTGTCTTCCGCCCCGCCTCGGTGACCGTCCGTTCGACGATCGGACGGCTGAGAAGGAGGACACGGAGACACCGCCGTGCGTCCCGGCTCGACAAGTTCGACGTGGGTTTCTGACCCACAACATTCTCACGACGCGCTGTTGGTTTACCCGTGTCCGTACCTGCACCGCTGTCTCACCAATCGCCACGGCCGGGGCGATGTCAAGTGCGGGACCCTCGAGGGACCGGTTGTTTCCTCGGTCGAAGGGCAGGTAGGTGGAAGGCAGGTGAGTCATTAACGGTGGGAGAAGTACTGGAGTGGAATTATTCGCCCAGCTCATGCGTTCGCAGGGCACTGCGAGCTCAGTGCTTGGGTTCTCCTTGAACGGCCGCGCCTCCTCCCCCTCTCAGTCCACCCCCCACCCCCCCCCGCTCTCTCTCTCTCTCTCTCGTCCTTGGAGTCCACCACACGATTCCGCGGTCCGTCGCGTCTTGGCATATCGTATCCGCCGCTCGAGACGTGGGAGCGAGCGATGGAGCCGATGGCGCCGCCCACAGCCCGCAGGTTCGGGCAGATCCCGCCGCCGAACCCGCGCGGCGGCGGCGGTGGTGGCGGCGGAGGCGCGCACCGGCGGTCCCAGTCCGAGACCTTCGTACGCCTCCCTGACGACATCCTCTTCGACCCCGACCCCGACTTCGACATCGACTTCCCTTCGCTCTCCGACAACAGCGTCTCCGCCGGCGACGTAGGCGGCTGCGGGACGCTCGTGGCCGAGACGCCCGGGGTGTCGGACCCGGCAACGGCGGGGAGGCCCGTCTCCGGGGCCCATCTCAGGAGCCTGTCGCTAGACGCCGCGTTCTTCGACGGGTTGGGGTTCCAGGCGGGCGCAGCGGCCGGAGACGGCGGCGGCGGCGGAGGGGCGCAGGAGAGAAGGGGGCACCACCGGCGGAGCGGCTCGATGGACGGGTCGATCTCGTCGTTCGAGGGCGAATCGGGGGCGTCGCTGTCGGATTACGCGAAGAAGGCCATGACGGCTGATAAGCTGGCGGAATTGTCGCTGCTGGATCCCAAGAGAGCGAAAAGGCTTGATCTTTTCTCCCTCTAACTCTTTTGCCCCCTTTATTTCTTGCAAGAACTTGGTTTTCCCCTTCCCAATTTTGCTTGAATTTAGGCTCATAAATGTTCTTTGCAGAAGTTTCCGGTTCATTTCCCTCATTTCCCCTTGCATGTGTTCCATGTTACTCAGTTCTTGTAGAAAAATTACTCTTTTTCCTTTTATTATTTTTTACCTCTGTTTCTGAATTTAATGTTGTCCAATGCTTCTTTTCGACTTGCCACTTCGTTTAGTATGTTAAATGACGCTCAATTTAGCTTTAATCTTATACAAGATATTGCAAAACTAGCTGAGATTTTTGAGTTCCACCTATTTCTTGCTGTAGGATTCTTGCAAACAGGCAATCTGCTGCTCGATCCAAGGAGAGGAAAATTCGTTACACAAACGAACTCGAGCGGAAGGTGCAAACACTTCAGACTGAGGCAACCACTCTCTCTGCACAGCTCACTCTTCTTCAGGTGCATATTTTTGACTGGCCTCTGCTGTTCTTTGTTGTTTGGTGTCTGACATGAGTTTGGTGCTGCCATTGATTTCTTTGTTTAAATCAACATAAGCTGATCTGGATTGATGTTGCTCCTGGTGAAATAATTTAGTTGCTGGTGTACTTTAATCTTGCTTGATCTCCTTGCAATGTACTGACTGATGTCAGTAACTATCCTATTCAAGCATATGCATACTGCACATTGTTTAGGCAGTTTTGGGCATATCCACCGAACTCGTATTATTTTTGCGAACAAGATTTTCTGAGACGTGTTTCATAATTATTGTTGCTCGAGTGTATATGTGTGATCATGTTGTGGTTTCATATGGAATTCCTGACTCAAGCACAACTGCAACCTAACGGCTTAACTTAAGTTTTATCTTTTGCAAGGTCTTGTTCTTCCCTTTTGCATGACTCTTTTGAATCTCACTCATTTCAGAAATCTTTTCTTTCTCTTTGTTTTTTGTTGATATAGGATTTGTGGTCTGTAGATAACACTTGATTTTAAACTTGATTTTGATGTTGAGAATCACAATGTAAATGGTGATCATTTTCACTGACTATTTTCAATAAATGAAGAAATGAGTCTCATAACATTGCGGGGTGTAATGGCTGAGGATTGACCTTATATGGTTACAGTTCTGTGTCCACAAGCATGAACTTGATCTAATTAGCAGCCGAGCATTGAAATCATACAGTATTGCTCAATCAAGTAGGAATGTATAGCACTGGACTGTATAAATGGGTCATGTTCTGCACTTGGCTTTGCTTCAATTTAGCATTCATGAGAATTTAGTTCTCTAAATTATTTATTCTCGTGTTTCTCATCTTCCATCAGTATCATTTATTGCACCACATTCCTTAAGGCTCTTTCCTCAATATCAAAACTAACAGGCTTTCTTTTTAACCATTGATTTGTTGTTGGAAAGTCTCTGTTGATGAGTATCTTCCATTGTATTTGAAAGGACAGTGATTTGATGTCTGATTCCTTTGTACTGCAGAGAGATACTACAGATTTGACTGCCGAGAATAGAGAACTCAAGTTGCGCTTGCAAGCTATGGAGCAACAGGCTCAACTCAGAGATGGTATGTGTTCAACAATACACCAACTAGTGTTTGTTAATTTAAGCTGAGTTATTAGTGAGCATTCTGTTAGTGCATTTCGAGCTTAAGATGACGACAAGAGTTCCTTGGCTAGATATATTGATGAGTGAGCAGAAGCTATAATATATTCTATCCAGAATTGCAACTAGCTCCAGCTATATCTTTATACTGTTCAAAATTTAATACAAGCAAAGCACGCATCAGATGTTTTCTTGGCTGAGAAGATCAATACCAAGTTCTAGGAACTTATTTCTTTGGTAGCACCATGAGTGTGCCACAGATTAACTCTACAAAAAAAATGTCACTGCCTACATTTCGGTTCAGCTACCCATATGATATTACTTACATGGATCAAGCATGTCATAGTAGCCAGATAAAGCTGACAACACAAGTGCAACAGCCTTGTGCATGCATAGTTAATGAATCAATCTAGATAATTAGGTGAGAATATCCTTATTTCTCAACCATTATTCTTATTCCCAGCATCCTAGAACCCATAGGTTAACGCTAGGCACGACGCAAGCTAGCTTGACATCAACCTAATAAAATGCAAATAGCCAACTCGCATATAAGTTCGATAAATGCAAAATAATAATTTATATTATAACATGCATCTTAAATTAGTAAACCTTATAGCCTATAATAGCTTGCCTCATCTCCCCATCTCTTTTTTCTCGCTCCCTCTTCTAGACCTACACCTATCTGTGCTGCTCTTCATAGTGTTCATGCCGACACCAAGCTTGTTCCTAGAGAGGCCTAGCAACTCTATCTTTAATCAACGTTTGTTCTGAATATTCTTTTTATGTGTGTGTGTGTGCGCGCACGCATATATGCCCTTTCAAGAATTGAGTAATCATACATACCCCTCCAAAGTATCAATCTGTATACCCTTGTAAACTATGTTTATATAAGTCGGAGGCCTTACTTTCACAATCCATCTATGGCTGTTACAGTAAGGGTTTAATTATCGATAATAACATTGGAATCTTATTGGACTGGCACATGTCAACTGGTACAGTACAGTGGTATAGTTGGACGATACAACGATAAGAAAAAGTAAAATAAATGTTGTTATTGAAACTTTGGTCGTATACTGCTGTATTTGCCCGATGCTTACTCTAGTTAAACTTTGGTTGCCCTCGTCCCCGAGCTACAAGATCATTTTGCACCCATCTTGTTATTGAAACCATCTTCTGTATGAATCTAACTTTGGAGGGTACTACTGCAATTTGCTTCAAATATCCTTATCCTATTGGGATATCGTGGGGTACTGATGCAGATAGGCTTTTATATCAATTGTGTAGGTTGCAAAAATTCCTGGGATCTTTTGTGATTTACACAAACTTAGGAAAACTTTCCGAGAACTATAAAAGGTTACTTTGTTATAGATATGCCACTTCAATGGGTGCACTAGTTTGGCTTGAGATGGCAAAGGATTGGCAGCTTAACTTCCCTCTTTAAAGTAAGATTTTCTGAGAAGGGGAGTTTCCTATTGATCTTGTGGCTCCGGGGTTCCTGAGCTAGATTGCCGACTTGATATCTGCTGCTTGAAGTTACTAATTGAAGGCTGAGTCTTGATGCATGATGTTGCTGATCATTACCTTCTCTCTTCTTTTAGCTCTGAACGAGGCTTTGAGAGAAGAAGTGCAGCGGCTTAAGATAGCAACCGGACAACTTCCGAATGCAAATGGAAATCCTTTTAATGGAGGCCTTCGGCAGTCTGTATCAAACTACTATCACCCGCAGCAATCGCCTCCCCCAAGCGGACGCCAAGCTCATCATCTGCATCCATCTCAGGCACAAAGTTCTTCGAACGGTCAGTCAGTCAGTGTTCATTCCCCAAATGATCCAATGGACTTCATGTGAGGGCAAAGTCAATAACCTGTTATAGCTTAAAACTACCTACCTTTAGAAGGCTATTTCTAGATGGTTTTCGAGTAGGATAATTTAGAGTTCATTTTATGCATAATGTAGCTTATGGTAGTTTCTTAGGGGATCGCTGTTCTTTGTAATATTTGTATCTCTAATAGGGTATGTCTAAGGTTAAACCGACTGACACCTATCTACATGATGATGAATGTGTAATATGAGTGTCATTTCTCCTTTGTTTCTTTTCCGGAATGTGTTCAAACTTTGATGCGGCAACACTGACTAGCCGCGTCTTAAGCAGTGTGCAGCTTGTTGGTTATTAATGTTTCCATTTTTTCCCGCATGATGTGAGATTTCTTGAGTTGCATACCTTCAATGAAGATGTTGCTATGCTTTCCAAAAGACTAATGTTGATGAATTGTTCTTGATCCGAGTAGGATGCATTTTTTGTGAACAATGCATTGGAATGCATCTTTTTGAGTATTGGAATCTTGAGATTCTATTCTTTTTCCAATCGTGTCGGCATTCGGGTTTGCGTCGATGTTGAGCCTATTAAACAAGGTATTTGGTTCGGCCAACCAACTTCGGTATGTCCTTTTTCAAGTGATTTCATGTTACTCTTGTCCGTTATACTTTGATTTGCGGATGTATCGGGCACAAATTGCCGTCGTCCAACATGAACTACTAAATTGGTGCCCGAGACAAGAATGGATCCCGGAAGAGTGGAGCACCTAAACAGACGAGTAGTAACTCTTTTTCGCTTTGCAGTTCTTGAATCATTGATCAAGTGAAGTTCAACAGGCCTTTCATCCTTCAAACTCCCAAACGCCGCATCAAGCACGGCATTGACATAGAAGAGCTCTCCTGCTGTCGAGCAGAAGAGAGCGATGGGAATGAACTGCTGCCCGTTAAGACGACTTTTGACACTCGTGAAGTGCATTGATTCTTTGATCTCATCTGCGATCGCCAGTGCTGATGAATGCAAGCTCCTCTTCTTCTTCTTCCGAGTTTGGGTGGCGAGCTGACCCTTCCGGACTTCCATGACACCTTTCGCCTGCAATGCCGTGATCCTCTCCAACTTTTGTGCTGTCAACTCGAGAGTTGACATAACCAAAGGCAATGTCTTGAGAGAAAGAAGGGGGCCAAAAATAATCGATCAGAAAAGAGAACTCTATGAACTCAAAAAGTAAATCAAAGGATTTTTTTTTGTTTTATTATTATTATTTTTTTGTAATTTAGGAATCTTCACAATCCAATTTGACATATTTTCATTTTTAATCTATAATCAAGTGTAATAAAGGTTTTATTTACGATTATAATCCTATAAAATTATTTAACTCGCCTCAAACTTTCCCGATGGATCCAAGAAAAATACAGTATAACTAATTACTCTACTGATTTTTCTATTATTTGAGTATTTCAAGAGTTTTCAAGTCTGATCTGATAACAAAATAAATCATCATCAATCTATTCAGGATTTTCTTTGAGTATTTAAGTATATTAAAATATCATATATTCAAACCAAATGTTGAAGTTTTAAAACTCCATTTTTATATTTAAAATATTGATGACGACGAACTGAATTTACTTATTAAAGGTTAAGGGTTCATACTATCATCCAACAATATATTGTTCGTCGTAAAACATCGATTCAACATTTATCATCATCATTTACCATTTAAAAAAAATTTCTGTGGATTACATTTGCACACTACAAAACAATTTTAAGTGTTCCCTCTGAACACGTGTGTCAATTCTGCAAGGGCTTATATGTAACTATCTCTCCAGAATATGGATCGATCTTTCTTCCCCATCATGAAGTGCTCCTGCAAATAATGATGAGGTCCAGTCGAAGGTACCACACTGCAGCCCAATCTCCCACACCCAAAGCCTCTTCAGAATCCATGATATATAGCTTAAACTGTGTCCATGCATGTCCCCAGTCCCAAAGCACTGCCATCTCCAAAAAGGCTAGGAGAAAGGAGAAGAAAAGATTTCTAGGTTTGCAGATAATGCTAGCAAGTGAATTAAAGATGGCAAAATCAGGAAAGAAAAGATCTGTATCTCTTTACATATGCTATTTCTTTTGTAACTTCTAAAATCCCACAGGTTACAAAATATTAAGTAAAAAAAAAAAGATCATAACATTAATTAAGCTTATAGTTTCATGAAATAGCTAATAGGTCTAATGAAATTGATAGCAAGTAATGCGTGTGCCATGTTAGAATTAAGTGGGAGAAAATTTTGAGTCTTTCTCACCCAGATTGAGCACATTTTGATGAAATAGTTCTTGAAATTGACAATACATGAGCATAAGCAGCCAACAGCAAGGCAGCAGGCAAAAGCAGCATCTGTCTCAGGAAACACAAGCCTAGTTTACATTTTTGTATGCATGAGGGGCAGAGAAGCTGGCCATAAGATATTACTAATCACCGGTTAGCTTCTCAATCATCAAAATTTTAACCCTTTGTGTGTCTCAGAGATTCCTTCTCTGACATTATGGATGACATTCTGTATCATTAGTTAAGACAAGGAAGAAACTACAGAAGAAGCATTGAAAACCAAGATAATATTGTAGCCCACACCAAAGTTAAAGTTGGACAAGAGAGCAAAGAAAGATGGCTAAACTTACCTGCATGACATGGTTCACATATGCACAATCACTCAACATGAGTCAATACTGATGGTTACAGCACCGGAATGGAGTCAGACAAGCAGAACTGCATTTATACAACCATCATTCTCAGGTTCATTTGTAACTTGAGCATATTTTCCTGCATGACAAGGAGGCAAAAAGATTAGAAATTTTCTAAAACATGGTGATCGGTGACGAACTTGATTTGTGGGCAACATTCTCACCCCACACTACTTTTCCTCCAGGTGTAACAAGACCAAGCTCACTCACATTTACCTGAAATCAAATGTACAAGACGCAAGTCTCAAGTCTGTGTAAGCTGATATCATCTTCGGTTTTCTTGTAGGCAACTGAAGAATCACTAGGTCTTTGGACAAATTATTTGCAATATATTGCCACTTCTGATCTCTTTTGAAAGAAAGAAAAAGAAAAACCAGTGAGAAGGATATTGAAAATTACCTCAATGATAGTTCCCCTTGTGATGACCGTTCTTTATCCCAATTATGTCGAGATTGAAGGTGCATTTCAGTTCGGGATGTGTCACATTGGCCTTTGTGAATCTCAAATCTGTTGGTCGAAGAAATCGCTCGTACTTTGGCGGCTTTCTTGTGAATCCTGGTCCAACAAAGGTGGCCTTTGTAACCATTCTCTTCCACTGATTGGGTGGTCAGTGTAACTGGAAAATTCTTTGATGTTCCTTTGATAAAAGAAAATACAATCAAGAGGTACTTACAGCAGCATCAACAACAGCAGTAAGCCATGATGTCTGAACTATAATCAAGATTCAAATAAAATAAGTTCTTGAAATGTGATCAGAAGAAATTCTCATGATGAATTATAATGAAAAATGTGATCATAAGAAAATCATAAATACCGCACGAGTATGCAGTTTTTACATCATAAACAACAAGAGCAGCAACAACTACAAGGACGTGATCTCCTAGTTTGAGATGCAATGGAGGTCATATAACATACACTAATCCCTAAAACTATGTTCCCTTTGTTTTTTCATAAAAGAAAATTGTAAGATAAGCTGAATTCACACTACATGTCAAACTATGAGAGGACAAGAAAAAAAGATGATGCTGCACTTTTAGCTTCCATATCTAGAAAGATTCACAGTTCCACAATCCTCTCAAAAGCACCATCTTTATATTATCTCACTGCCGAAAGAGCAGCTATTTTCTAAATTAAAAGATACCTAAAGAATCACTGGTAAACTCACATCTTACAAAAGTCCTCTCCATGTTCAATTCCTAATGGTTCAATTGCTTCTTTGTATTAAACCAAAATAAAAAATTCGCTGATAACTATACAATATGTATAAATCTTTAAGTTCCCAAAATAACCACACAAAAAAACTCAAACTCATATTTTCATGCCTCGGCTCAAGTCAAACAAGTTTTAACTCCTAATTTCCTATTCAGATGTAAAACTAAATTGTTTCCGGTTTCAAATATATTTAATGGGTGATTCAGAGGTAGTTAACCCCAATGGCTGGCATTTTGACCTCTAGGTACCATTCCCAAAATAAAGGTGAAATATTAAAAAATATAAAGAAACTATACATCTTTGCACAAAAAGAAAGCAAGAAAATATACATCTTCCAAAATCCCAAGCAAACATAATGGTAATATTTAACTAGTCCTTTATAAAGGTGAAATATTAAAAAATATAAAGAAACTTAACACAAGTGATTGGTACGCTGACACAAATCTTCCACCATGCTAGGATAAGTGATGTGTCAAAAAAATCTTCCACATTACTCTACCAAACTTACTCTTGCTTTTGCCGGATTGAATAACTTTAAACATCTCTTCTTCTGCCACAGGTCTGACCTGTTAAAGAAGAAAAATGGTACATCCATAAAGTGGTCTATAGGTTGAAGGAAAAGTGTCGGAGGACATTAAGAGAATCAATCAACACAAATTTGTTGCTTTAGATTTTATAATCCACAAAGGAATGTCTTAAGAGTGAAAGAACATATGAGAATAAAGCACAGTGGTCAGTGAAAAACAATTTACCTTTGGTAGAGGGACCTCCCATTGTCCAGCCTTCTCCTTCCTCTTTTGCTTAATAGTATTACTAAGGACCTACAGATTAAGCACGACAAGAAACTTCTCATCATATACATTCACATATAGCAACAAAAGGTTTTGCCAGAAATTTTCATCATATACAAGTACATAGTCCAATAAAAGGCCACAGAGAGGTAGTGTTGACCTTCATTCTTGTCGTTGTGTCACGATCCAAAAGATATGCAGGAATGGCTCCCTCATCAACCTTATCATCTACCTTTCGCCGGGATGAAGATTCTGCATGCACTGCAAGCCTGTAAAGAGAACATAAGTGCTAACAATTAAAAATATTTTCTTTCACCCCCACAATATATGACAAAAGATAAGCTTGTGAACAACAAAAGCATCAAGCCACATAAAAAGAAATGAAAAGAACCTCTGGAATTTTATTGCACCATTGAAAAAGCAAAACACAATGCAGTGCAAAATCCTTTAGTCAACATTTTAGAGCACATACAATTGTCGAGTCCTCTCATCAATTATTGTGTAAAGCATATATTTTGTGCCAGAACCATCTAAGATATGTTCCTAAATAATTCCACCAAGCAATTAAGCCCTTCTTCTTTCCTACATCAATTTACATCATACACCACATACCATGTTGCTAGATACAACGAATCATCCAAGGTAAATTCCTAGGTAATTCCACCATGCACCTCCATCTTCTTCTTCCCTACCACCTAATTTGCATGATATAACACCTCGATCAAGCAGAAAATTGATACCAAATTCAATGTTGTTAGGTCCATAATCAACCATAATTCATGCCCACTGCAACAAATTTATCAATCACTTATCGTTTGGATGGATGATAACTCTGTCAACGATCATTTCAAGAAAAAAAGCAGACCAATTTGTTGTTGATAAAACCTAATTAGAAGACATTGTTTTATATGAAAAGGGAAAATTAGGCATACGTCTTCTTCATCGTCGCTTTCTCCGCATAACGTTTCTTGGCAAACATCTTTGCTTTAACACCGAGAACCTGTAGTCACCATATGAACGAGTCATTAAACCTGCAGTAAACCGAAAAAATTGTACTCGAATAGCGAACATCAAGAACTTAAAATAGCAATAAACGAACAAATTACAGATTATATAGAGGATAAAGAAAAAGAAGGGAAAACGACGAAACCTTTTGCGCAAAAGCTGATAGCTCGTGGACTTCACGGGCTCCCTTCTTCCTCTTCCGCTCGAAGTGGTCGAGCCGGTACCCATGGCGCTTTCGGTGAAGCTCTATGAAGTCGCCTTGCGGCTGCCAACGGAGGCAACGAAACGAATCAAAGCCGAGAGTGAAAACGAAGGAAGAATCCCACCAAGCGATTCACGCGCTCACCATAGCGGCGTTGAAGTCAGCGGCATTCCAATAACTCTTAAGCTTCCGGCAGATGGCGTGGGGCTTTCGATTTGGCCGGCGAGGGAAGAGCGGTGGGTACAGAGCTCTCGGTACGGTCTTCCGCGGGTGACATAAATGAAGGTCAATTTATTGCTTCGCAGAGTTCATCTAACCGTTGATCTGGTTGAAGTATTATTGAGATCTGATATAGTCCGTCTGATTCCGGCTGTCGTTGATCGATTTTGTTTGTTCGTTGAGACCGCGAGGAATTCTAAAATCCGTTGAACCGCCCAGAGACGAAGAGCATATATATATATATATATATATATATATATATATACTCCTATTATTTTGAACATATTTTTATCAACCACAATTACATATATTATATAACTAAAATTTGTAAAAACTAAATTTAAATTTAGAGGGATAAATATGTGATACTGTTGGGTGACGAAAACAATTAATATTTTAGGGAACTATATTTATCTTTACTAAATATTTTTAAATAAAAAGTTAAAAATCCTTTTGCTTAGTTGAATAAAAAGAAGAAAGAAAATAAATTTGTTGCATACATGCTTATCACCATGAAATATTTTTAATGCCTACACATAGGAGTCATATGCATTGGTCTATTAGAGGTATCATGACACGTGGACCATTTACGTGTATGGTTCGGTCCACGTATGTGTGACACCATATCAGCACCACTATTAGAATAATGTTAGTGGGTCCACTGAACCCATCCAAATCTCTTATATTTTAATCTTATAAGAAATTTTGTTTGTTTCCTTAAACGAAATTGAACCCAACCGGTCACCCCGGAATCGAACCGGCAAATCAAACCAGACCGGTCGATTCAGTTTCCCGATTCGACTAGCTCATGTCTCACTTCTCATACACAAGAAGCTTCATCAAAATCCAAACAAATAGATAATATTTTTCCCAAAATATTATCTATTTAATTAAAATTAATAATTTTGTATTCATCTATCATAAATATTTTGGATAAATTCCAACAAAAAAACTTCTCTGTGATTTTTTTTATGTTTTTCTACATATATTCTTATTTCCCATAATTTCTATAAAAAATAACCAAATAAATAGATTTCACATTCATCAAAATGCTATAAGTCCATTCAAAAATATATATATATACATACATATATATATATATATATACATACATATATATATATATATATATATATATATATATATATATATATATATATATAAAAGATTTAATTAAAAGACAACATATGTATATATAGGATTGAAATATTGATATATGTATATAAGAAAATTGAGAGGGGTAAATATGTAAAATCGTTCGATTATAAAAGCGCTCTCTCGTTTTGCCTTCGCTTTCAAGTGGACTGCTCTGGTGATCTCTCGGCCTTCTTCGAGGCATCTGCCAGTAGTGTCTTCTGCACGCTGCCATCATCCCCTTCCCCCCCACCTTCTCTCTCTCTCTCTCGCTTCCCCTCTCTCAATACCCCAAGTAGAACAACCAGGTACGCCGACGAGAGCCGATCGAGAACTCTCTCCTCTCCCCCAAAGCAACAAGATCTCTGCTCCCATTCCTTCTTTCTTTTCCTTTTTCTTCTTTGCCCTTCTTTTTCGAGTCTTTGTCTTCCTTAATCCAATGCGGATCGACCGGTTTCCGAAGCTCGAATCCGTTTCTGTACGCGTTTCAGGTTTTCTTGTTTCTTCAGTGGTTGCGTTTTGGTCCGCGCTTTTTCTGTTTCGTTGCCGTTTTGATCGTTTGTTTTATATTGTTTCTGTGGGTCAAGGTTGATGGCGTGCTTAGGGACACTGTTTCATTGCTCTCCCGTTTAGCTCTTGGTTGGGTTTTAGTTATTCGAGTTCTTGTTTGGTTACCGAGCGGTGCCGTGCGTCTTCTTGGGTATTGCTAGGGTTTTGATCTCACAAGCAGCTGTAATGTTGCCCCAATCCGTGCACGCTTTGAGATTTCGAACCCAGACGATGATGGTGTCTTTCGTTTTCTCTTGCACGGCGTCTCTTGTAATCGATCGATGATGACAAATATTGCCATAACGTAGTTCGGTTTTCTTTTTTCCTTTTTTCAATTGATGTTTTTAGGTTGAACTCTCCGTTCCTGAATACTTCTTTCAATGTATTTTTCTGGGATCCTTCTTTATTTTCATAATTTGCTTGTTTGATGAATATGTGTGTTCTTGGTTTTGGATCCTTTTATGTCAGAAATAAAAGGGAAGCAATTTGCGTGGTGATTTTTAGGTTTTGAGGGGAAATTATCTCTTCGCATCATGTCTCGGCCGGCCCCCCTCCCTCCTCGCTGCCCCTTTCAGAATAGGGGAGTGACACGCCGAGCATTGGAATCTAAACCTCAAACCACACAGACAGATGATAAATTGTGCGCCAAGCACCATAGGTTTCCTTCCCATGGTTCCCTTCTAGATGAGCAGCCTCTATGGCTCGATGACCTTTTGACCGACCCAGAGATTAGTCCTAGAGGGATCTCTCTGCAGAGATCCTCGAGTGATCCAGTAGCACTTCTGGAGGTGGCTACAAGTTTCCACGGTCCTATATCTCCAATTACTGAAGAAGATGCTCTGTCCGATGGTATCCTCCATGAATCACGGGAGTCCGAGGAAGCCAGCGAAATTGGTTATGGGTTTGAGGTTGGGAACTGTGTGTATGGGCCTAACTCGCCAAGGCAAAAGACTAAAATGGACGACTTAGAGAGCTCGGTAGTGACTGCTTTGCTGAAAGATGTTCCGAGCAACCCACTGCAGTATCTAACTGTGGATTATCCAAGCACATCTGTTATAAATGAGTTAAATGAAAAAGAAGATTCAACTTCATCAGGCAATCTTGATTCCGAGAGTATATCAAGAAGGTAAGCCAGATTCTGTTCATTCAGGGACAAGTCTCTACTCATTTGACCATATGTATTACCTAAATCAGGGACAAGTCTCTACTCATTTATTAGTCATATCAAAACATATATATCTGCTTAGATACATTGTGAAAATCTCATATTTCTTGATTTTATGATCAAGTACGCAAGTAGTTTGCGTTAGATATATTATACATTTTGTACACTACTAGCATGTTATGATGGCTAACATACTGGAAGGATAAGCATTGTGAGATTAATAAGCTTTAGACTATATTGAATCCTAATTAGTCATGGAAATAATGTAGCCTTTTGTATGAGCATAATTCTTGTACCTGTTTTTAATAGTGCCTTAACAACTAGAAAATAACTTTCCATGTTGACTGTGGACATCCTGTTCTACATATTCCTATCAGCTTTTGGACTTCTTTTTCGTTTACTTTTTGTGTATATGTTGTGTATATCCTTTTGTGTCTTTAAGGGAAAGTTAAGATGGTGCTATTCTGGCTTCAAGAATTTCTGTTTTCTACCTTTTCTGTTTGTCTGATGTCAGACTCCTTTCAGTGATTTGCAACTCTAGTATATTGGATGCTTACTAGTGACCAAAGACCCTCAAGCATCACCCAATCATCATACTCTACTACATGGAAAAGAGGCAGAATTTTTGTAAAAAATATCAATATGTCTTTCCTATAGGGTTGATTTTCTAAGGATTTTTTGAAGTGAAGATGATGGAGTTTAGCTCAAGGTCAATTTCATTATGTTGGTTATCTTTCACAGTATAGTTTTAAGTTTTTGAGGTAATTTAAAGTATTTTTAATTGCGATGGTATTCAGAGAATGTCTATATGACAATGACAACACTGATGTTGTATCTGCTTTTTCTGTCGTATTTTCTGTTTCGGCATAAACAAGTTTAGATTATGATAATCGAATGATTTCATGGCCATGCATATAAGATAAGCTCGCATTGCCCATGCCATGTTTTGAGGCAAGGTAGTGAGCCAACTTGCTGACGCTGGTATCCTTTGTGACATGATGGTGCCATCCTTTCAGCATGAGGCAAGTCATTCTGCAAAACCAATATCATTAGTTCTGCCTTGCTTGTGATTCACTGTCGTGCTACATAGTTCAAACTGTATATACAAACACTGAGATCCATGCATGAAATGTTTTGGAGCTAAATTCATGTGCCAAATGCCTTTTGTCTGTGCAACCCTTTGAGAATATGAAGTCACAAACTGCAAGTCATATTGCTATAGTAAAGTTTTGGTTCTTTATGGTTATGGTAAAAAAAAGGGTTTCTTCCCGAGTGGCTGTTATTTCAGTCAATTTATTTGGAAAAACAGGTGGTAAATTGGTAGATGATTTGGAGTACACTTGTGCATCCAAATGGGCATTGGTCCTTATCTAATCTTCTTTTTCTCAGGTTGAATATTCTGGTTCACTGTGTATATATAAAAAATATAAGAGAAGAGCTGCTGCATATGCCTGCAGGCTACATTATTGTTTTTATGTTGAGGGTTTCCTTTGTTTCCAAGACAATATCTGGAAGCCTTGTGATATTATTCTCTTAATTGAAAAATTGTGTTCTTGATGCTGGTTGTATGTATGTTATTCTCTTAATTGAAAATTATTATTTTATTAATTGAAAATTTGTTATTTATATGTTGAGGGCTTCCTTTCTTTCCAAGTCATCATCTGGTATTCTTCTCTTAATTGAAAATTATGTGGATTTAAAGCTGGTTGGACTAGAGGTGAGTCTTAAGTGTGTTGTGATAGAATTCTTTTTATGATAGCTTTTACTGATCTCATTATGTTTCAAATGTGACATGTTTCATAGCTAACATGATCTTTTTAAGATCTTGTTTGGTTTTCAGCTGCTCATCTTTTCTTTACCTATGCTATATGTGTATCACATTCTTGTGAAGCACCTTTCCCTTTCCACTGGAAAATTGGTGTTTTTTATCTTACGCAGATACTTCTTCAGGCGCTCAGGTCAGCGTTCCAGGGTTCGTAAACTCCAATATATTGCTGAACTTGAGAGAAGTGTTGACATACTTCAGGTAATCATGCAATTTTTCTTGTTTTGGTTCTCTCCCTGGTTTTTCTTGGTGGAAATTTCATTTTAGCTTGTCTTGTTTTGCAGACACTGGGAGCAGATTTGGCTGCAAGAGTTGCTTCTCTGTTTCAGTACCGTCTTGCTTTATCTGTAGAAAACAAGAAACTAAGGCAGCAACTAGCTAGTCTTCAGCAGGAGAAAATTATCAAGCATGGTATGTGATCCCCCGTTCCAAGCCCCCATGTCCTTGTTCTTGTCATATTCACCTGCTTCACTAAATTTCTATGCATCTCTGAAAACCGTTGGTGTCTGCTTCCTTAAAAAAGAGTTGTATCCTTAAGGATCAAACTGGTTCCTTGTCAGCTCTAAAAGAATTCTGATTTTTTCGTCTAGACGTTCGATTATGGTTTAGTACTCAACTTTGCTTGATGCAGAGTTCGGTCCAATTTTTAATTTGGTTTCTAGTAAATTCGATTATAGTTGAGACATTCTATCTTTTGTCACTATATGATTCAAAGCATCAGAATCATCTTGAGTTTCATGTATCGTCCAACAGATAAACATTAATTTTTCAAAAGGTAATTGAACATTCGCAAGACAAGAAGGGAAAGAAGATTTAAAGAGTTCAGGTAGGCCAATCTCAGGATTTTAGCCAAAACAATCTTCTTTATATCTGTTAGACATTGTCAAATATGGATTATCTTTATCATTTTGCAGATCAACTGGGTGGCATGCCCGAAAGCATATCATAACTGTGGCCTACATTAGCTAGCAAAGATAGGAATACATGCAGTAACATATACCCGCAAATCCTGCTTGTTACTATCTCCCTTCTCTTCATCCGGAATTGCTACATTTGACAGGTCAGCATCAGTCTCTGAAGAATGAAGCAGAGAGGTTGAGAATGATTTATGGGCGCCACCGGAGAAGCAAAAGTGCCGCCTTGTGCTTTGGTACAAGTCCGTCCGTCGTCGTCGTCGATCCTTCACCAATCGATTGGCAAACGTTGGACTTGGGAAAGCTCAGTCTTGGTGGGAACCAAGTTTCTATGAAGCATGGATTAGGTCACTGATGAAAGAAGACTGAAGAATTCCAACACAACACCACACCGTCGTTTGCTTGCTAAATCAGGTATTGTAGCAGCAGACCCTTCCTTGCTTGCCAGAGGTAAAAACCTAAGACTTAGTAGTTGTTGCCGCCCAATCTTTTCCCCTGCAAATGTGTTTACTGTGTGCATAAATTTTGGTCTAATTACCTGAACTTGTGAGCAAGGGAAACAAATCGAGACATGACGTAATATTAACTAGTAGCAGTGATCTTGTTGTTGTACTGGAGAGCTGTCAATGGATCTCCGTCCTCAAAGCTCCATGTCAACTCTCTTTCCTCTTAAGAGTGGTCTCTACTCTGGTGTTGGTTGCTCGGTGTGGCAAATCACGTATTCAAACGATTATGTTGGCAAATTGTCTCTCAGATCCGACCATGGTTCAAATCAAAATCAAACTGGGCGAGAATCGGAATGGAACTGAACTGAATCAATTGTTCTGAATCGAAGGTTTCAGCAGTTTGGTTTTGGTTCTTGCAATCTAACCAACAATTCTAGGTCTTGGAATATGGACCTAACGATTTCGATTTTTGGAATTTGGAATCCGAACTTAAAATTAGAAATTAAAATAGACGGTTCCGATTCGAAATTGGAGTCGCCTGGATTTTAAATTCTGCAAAATCGAAACTATCAGTTAATTATTTTAGAGTCGATTTTGGTTTATATATATATATATATATATATATATATATATTGGGTGTATTTTTTATTGAAAAAAAAAAACCAACATTTAATATCTTCAAATACACATGTGTTTGAATGGTGGCGACACCCACTACAACGTCTTCGACAAAAGGACTAGTGTGATTAGACTAACTGCAGTGTTACGTGAGCTCTCTCTTCGGAAATGAATGGAGTATTGCACACACCTATGAAGCTTAGATTAGCAATTATGATATAAAAGAGTTTGAACTAATGGATCACTGACTGCTTGGTTTTAGTTGTCGACAGGACAATAAGATGCATGCCACCAAAATGAATGGAGTAACGATGAGGGAAATAGCAGAGACTGATGATTATTGATCTGATGATTATGAGCATATTAATGGCTCGTTATGGAGGTTTAGTGAAGGTCAAAGTTTGCATGGTTCTAAAACACCAGCTTGGCGTTTGGATAATGGACTCTGTGAGATGCATTGTTTGTCATTGTTTCCTCATGCCGTGTGGTACAACGTAAAAGCAGCAAACACATTTCCTGCTTTGGTCTTCAGCATTTTTTAGACGTGTGAGATTTGTTGTTCATGACAGCTTTGTAGAAGTAGTAGTAGTAGTAGTAGTAGTAGTAGTAGTAATTAATGATCACGAGATAATAACAACAAAGTCGTAACGTTCTAACTATAAGCATAGTTTGACTTGATGATACTTCTATAATGATAATAAAGATAGAACAATGACAGATGACAAGATAGTGAAGACAATACAATTGATGATGAATTGAAGCAAGCAGAGCTCTCAAATCCTGCACACTACTGCTGGAAAACTGAAAGGCCAGTGATCCAAGAAAGGAAAGCAAGCATGCTATCTCTTCTCTTCTCTGCATGCAAACAGAGCCCTTGGTTCTAAATTTTCTCCAAACAAGGAAGAAAAAGGTCCAGCATCTACAAGATGCATCTTCACCTTTCTATCTTCCAGACAGATACCATAAAGATTGAACTGATGATAATACCCATCTTCTTGTGACACTGCTGCCATAGATAGATTCCTAATGTCTAAAGCATGAAGTGCCTTGGAAGGCTGGTGTAATTTTTCTGCCCACCCACAAGCATTTCTACTGGTCAAAACAGACAATAAGCACCCAAGCATGATCTTGATCTGCTAACCCCACAGAAGCCATAAGAATGGAGATGGAGACCAAGATTTCTTTTCTTCATAATAGGATGAGGGTGGGTGATGGCAGACACTACTTGGCATCAGCTGACAAAGAATCACTGTAGAAACAAAGTTAAAAGAGTGCAGTCTCAGAGGGAACTCAATACAAACCAAAGCAGACTCCAAAGCAGCAAAGTGGTATTCTCCAGCTTTAGTCTAAACTTTGGGTGCTCTCCATGGATTCATGGATTCCTCATCACAGGTCCTCCTCATGCAGAGTTATTCCCACCACCAAGGATCAAGAAGAAGGCACCATAAAAAGGACAAACATTTATTGACTGAAAGCAGAGCAATTAATCCTCGTATGACCGTCCCACTGCCTATCCCTCATGACACCCATTACTACTTCTGAAGTAACACAGCCTTCGAACTTTGAAGAAATATATAGAAAGAGATTTAGGCCAAGAAAAAAAAACAACAACATATCGTCATTTTTATATATTTATATATATATAGTGATTTTAAAAAAAATCTTTAATTTTGAGTTTTTGTCATGCAATATTTTAAGTCTCTTGTCGGTCGCTATCTTCCACTATACCTTCGTCCCGTGCCGAGTCGTTTTGTGCTTGATAGTCTCACCTGATTGATCGTAGCCCTCGTCGATCGTCTCTTCTCCCCTTAGTCGCTTATGTTTTTACGTACGAAGTTGATAGACAATGTCAAAAAGATTTTATCACGTCGTGAGGACACTCGACGATAAAAATATAAAGTTATAGGTTTTTTTTATTTTTTAAAAATTCAGCATATTTTTTTTTTTCAGAAGAAAGAAGAATAATAAGAAGCTGCAGTAAGTTCTCATAAATTTGGCACGGGCGACCCGTACGTTTCACCTACGCAGCACTACTACACACTGACGTCCGCTCGGCCGCATGGCCGGCGAGGGACCTCCCGCGTCGCCTCCGTCCTCGGTCGCCCCCTGAGGCGGAGACGAGGACGGGGTGTAGAACACCGGGGACGCGCACGGCGTCTCCTCTTCCACCACCTCCTCCTCCTCCTCGCCGTCCTCGTTGATGGTGTACAGGGCCCTCGAGGGCCCCAGGCACATGGCGCGCCACCGGGCCAGGTCGCACTCTTCCTCCGCCTCCTCGGTCGCGGGCTTCGGCGGGTCCGCGTGCGGCCGCGGGGCGGCGCAGGCGGGCTCGACGCGGGAACGGTGCTTGAAGAAGAGGACGTGGTGCAGGAGCTCCCTTGGGTGCGGGCCGTGGCGGGGGACTCCGACTCCGTCGCCGAGCTCAGGCTGGCCGCTTCGCCGCCTTCGACGACGGCAATGGAGGAGGTAGAGGAGCTCGGCGGCCAGCCCGAGAAGAGAGATAGAGAAGACGAGTGCGAGAGCGAAGCCGAGCTTTGTGAGTCTGCTCATGCCGTGAGAGGGATGCCGAGAGACGACGAGATGAAACCAAACGACACCGAGACTTCAATGGAATGAAACTAAAGCGGAGAGACCGGTTGCTTAAACGCGAGTGAAGGAGGGACCGGCTGGAGCCGGTGTCACTTGGGGACGATAGTACGGAGCCCGCGAGGCCGTGTTCCGGTTACCTGCTGTAGCCGGTGACAAAAACTGGACTTGCATTTTTTGCATCAAAGCCCTCAAGTTTTCCTTTAATTAAGTCTATTTTTACTTTTTAGCCCCTAAAACTATTTAGAATTTGCCTGCAGCTGTATGCTTAAGAAGGTATTATTACAGGAAGTTGTCACCAATGTATACATGAAGTTGCACATCATTGCATATAGACATGACTTGGAAGATTCAATCAATTGCAAGATGATGATACAACAGATTTTGAAATTAGGGTTCATGAATGGTGGCTATGAACATTTATGAACTAAGTAATTAATTATATCTTGGTTTAGCTTATGGTTTTGATTGGTCAGAGCTTCAATTCTGTGTTGACTTCTAAGCAATTTGTCAATGGCTTACACAAATAAATGTTAGAGCTTCAAACTTCACATACTATGTCAGACAATGTGACTGCCATTTTCCAAACATAAGACAGGATTTTAACTACAGAATAAGCTATAAACCACCTGCAATTTCTTCCTTGGCATTGTTAGTCTCTTAGAGGGATGTCTCCTCTTTGCAGTTGTTTAAATTCTTGATCTAGCTGTGATTGTTCAATCCATGTCATACAGTGCAGTAGCTTTTCCTGTCTTGCAGGCACTGCAGTATGTTCAAGAGAGCCAGACGAGGTTTGCTCTGCTGGGTGGAAACCGAGAGAGAAGTCGATGAAGCCAGATCCTAAACTCAGCAAGAATGTGATTGCAGCTGTGTCAAGCATTCTGCAACCTGAAAGATTTAGAATGGTTGTTGCAATTATCCCGTTGTGAGCTTAGCAATCCAAGTAAATTTTTGGTTTGCCAAATAATCTATAGAGTAAATAAGAGGATTCTACCCACATTTAATTCTGCAAATGATGGATACAGCTAAAGTTGAAGTTGAATGAGTCAATACATGAATAGTTGATTTGTTGTGAAGCATTATGGTCACTCTCCAGCTACTTCTAGTAATGCTGTCATGGACACATGCAGTTGATGAGGAAAGAGAAGACATTACCAAATATCCATGAAACAAAGAATTTCTGCGAGAAAATCCAAAAGTATGTCGAGTATTGGTCTGAACAAACTCGTCATTTTCAGTCCTAACACCAAGATTCATTCGCAACTTAGCTAAGGTTTTTTATTTTCTCTGGTGGGCGGCCTCCATATCATCAATCATGAAACTTGAAGGTGCTAATTAGCCTAACTAGTAAAAGTTTTGACAGTCCATTGTAAGGTCCTGGGTTTGAATTCCACCTTCGCCATTTACCTTTTGCATACAAAAAAAAGAACTCTAAAAAAAACCATTATCGATTACTTTACACAAACATCCATGAGATGGATTTTCTCACAAATATTTATTTTTCATGTATATTTGATAATAGCGTCTCTTATGAGAATGATAGGTTGTGTGCTTTTTTGTCAACCTGCAAGATATTTGAATCGAACCGTGGCTAGGGCTAAGTCCAGCTCCCTTGTCACACGCATAGCATTTATGTCACCAGTATAATAGCAAGTAATCGAAACACAACCACGATACTATCTTCCTGAACTCTCACCGACCTAGTCAATCCTGCCTTCACCTGTGTTAAAGCAGTTGATCCCGCATTCATCACCTTTATATCAACTTTTCTTCCATAGGACATACGAGAATGTGCTCCACAAAAAAACTGCACCTTTAACTCTTGTCACCGACCACCCACGAGAAGCGCAAAGCAAAGTCTTCCATCGATAGGTTTATAAGCCAGTGAGCCACACTCACCTTATAGAAGAAAAAGAGAGAAAGAGGTGACTCTTGAGGAGATCATCTCCCTAGTAACCCTTATATGGAGGGTTCTGCATTTCTTTCTACCGCTGCTGCTCACAGTCACGATATGTGCAATGAATATCCGGACATATGAGGGAAAAGTGACGTCGCTGCAGCAGAGGAATTTCTATTGGGATTTGTCGGTCCGGCTTCGCCTGACAATGACAACTAAAGATTGAGGAATGAATGAAGAAAGCCACTTGCTGATCTGTTAGAATCTTACCCAACAAGAGTTTTATGATGTATGCTTTCTACCTTATAGTTTCATGCAACATTTGCCTTTTGATTTTGACGTTGAGTTATAGCTTTAGTAGAGATGAATCTTAACTTTTATCCCACGATCACTTATGTCACTGTCATATGACAACTTGTTAAGTCTAAATTAACTCAATAAATGCTTCTTCACGATAATAGCTGAATTTTCTTCCTTTATATTGATAGTAAAAACCATCCGAACCGTCTATTCAGTTTGTGTTGTATTCCTTCTATAGTATATGAAACAAAGTTAGAATGAATTATAAGACATTCTGTTAAACAGTTCTAGTATATTTTCTCCTTGAAATTTGGGTATGCAATGAAATAAATTGTGCAGACTCTTGCCACCTTCATCTGTATTTATCTGCTCTACAAATGCTCAAGTTTCTCTGTGCGTTGCATGTCATCATTTGTCTCAAGGGGGTTCACCTCAAATCATGATTTGTGAGAAAGCTTTGATCTTAGGATTTTACTGCTGAACATTATTGCAAAGGTATCTACCTAACTTGAACCCACTTGAGACAAATGATGACATGCAACACACAAAGAAACCTGAGGATTTGTTGAGCAGACATATAACACTTAATGACAGACAATTTAGACATATAGATGAAGGTGACAAGATCCTGTACAATTCATTTTGTTGAATAACCAAATTTAGAGAAAGTATACTTAAACTGTTTAACAGAATGTCTTGTAATACATTCTAACTTTGTTTTATATACTATAGAAGGAATACACCACAAACAGAATAGAAAGAGTTCAGATAGTTTTTACCATCAATATAAAGGAAGAAAATTCAGCATCTATCATGAAAGATGGCAACTGCTTCTTATCTTAGACAGAAGCATTTATTGTGGGATAAAAGCTAAGATTCATCTCTAGTAAAGCTAGAACTCAACATCAAAATGAAAAGGCAAATATTGCATCAAACTGCAAGGAAGAAAGCATATGTCATAAAACACTTGATTGGGTAGGATTCTAAACAGGCAGCTTTCTTCACTCGTTCCTCGATCTTTAGCTGTCATTTTCAGGTGAAGCCGGACCACCAAATCCAAAATTCTTCTGCTGCCGATGTCACTGTTCACTTCTCCCTCATATGTCCGGAGATTCATTGCACTTATCGCAACCACAAGAACAGCGACAGTGAGTGGCAGCACAATAAGAATTGCAGAACCCTCCATATAAGGGTTATCAGAGAGATGATCTCCTCAAGAGCCCTCTCTCTCTCTCTTTTTCTTTTGCAAGGTGGGTGTGGCCTACTGGCTAATAAACCCATCAATGGAAGCCTTCGCTTCGCGCTTCTTGTGGGTGGCCGATGACGAGTTAAAGGTGCAGTTTCGTTCTGGAGCACATCCTTGTGTGTACTACGGAAAGAAGTTGACATAAAAGCAGTGAAGGCAGGACTGGCTGCTTTAGCACGGGTGAAGGTGGGACCGGCTGGGGCCAATGTGAGTTGGGGAAGATAGCACTGAGGCCGTGTTCCAGTTACCTGTTGTAGCTGATGACATAAATGTCATGCGTGTGACAAGTGAGCTGGACTTTGCCCTGACCACGGTTTAGTTCAAATATCTCACTAGTTGACATAAAAGCACACAACTTATCATTCTCATAAGTCGAGCGTTCGAATTAAGTAGCATTGGTTGTTCACCCAATATAATCATGTACTTATTCCCAATATAATGAGATAATTTGATCTGGCAATTGGATAACAAACAAGACTAATCATAATATGCAAAAAGAGAAACTTGATGCCACTTAAATGTTAGTGAAGACTAAATAAAACATGCAAACAATGACAGACAATTTAGACATGCTGTGACAAGATTCTGTACAATTCATTTTGTTGCATAACCAAAGTTCAAGGAGAACATATACTCTGGAACTGTTTAACAGTCAATGTCATTTTGTTCAGTATACTATAGAAGGAAAACAGCAAAAACAGAATAAACAGAGTTCAGATGGTTTTTAGCATCAATATAAAGGAAGAAAATTCAGCTTCGATCATGAAAGGTGGCAACTGCTTCTTATCTTAGACAGAAGCATTTATTTAGTTAATTTAGACTTAATAAGTTGCCACATGACAGTGACATAAGTGCTTGTGGGATAAAAGTTAAGGTTCATCTCTACTAAAGCTAGAACTAAACATCAAAAGGAAAAGGAAAATGAGTAACAGTAAAACATAGTTCACAACATTAGAATTCTGATATGATACACCCAACAAGGATCATCCAATATTTCAATTTTGGGCAATTTTTTCAATAATGTAGATGACTATAATTAATTGAACGCAACTCAAGTTTAGAGTGTAGATGACAGTGACACTCTTAAACTCTTTGAATGAACTCACTTTCTTGAGCTCTTTGCTACCTTAAGCATCGGATGTTAACTTGACCTTGTTAGACACGCACCCGGTGTAGTTGTGTAGGATCCTTCCGCTTGAAAGAAGCCCGTTGTCAAGGGGGGCGAAACACAAAGGAGCAACCAACTAGAATGTTCTCAAGGGGCATTTGATTCTCAGTCGAAACAACATTCACGAAAACGACCAGGTTGGGTCAACTTCGTCATATCATGTTGACAACCAAAAACGACACTAACACATCAAGATTTTTCTAATGCAATTTGCACTCCATTGCCTACACAGGAAAGTGTATAAATGAAATGTCAACTAAGGAGCATTCCTTAAACAAAATGAAGAGGCATGCTTAAGTCTCAGATTCAGTTGCTGATGCAGAAAATAGTCTAATTTCAGGAATCACTACTTACATAGATAGACATTGGAAACTAATATAGATGAAGAAAGGTCAGTACATTGTCTATACAATGTATAAACTGACATGCAAACTATATGTTGCATACGCAGTATTTATTGCCCTCAGCCTATATATCATCGAATAATTGGTGAGCTTAGGAAATGCAATCAACCAAGATGCATAGCTTAATTGTCAGAATGTAAATATGAGTTCCTATATGAACTTTAAAAGGTCAACAGCATAAATCAACTTTCACGAAGAGCAGCAAAGAAAGAAATGCCCACATTAATACCTAGCTTGTGATATATCAAAAAATGCATATCTTAAAGATTTCCACACCTTCAAATAAGCAATCAAACCAACAATAAACAAGAGCATACCTTTATGAACTCCTCATAAAAAACAGCTTCGGCCTCGAAATCCGGTGCTTTTTTCCCCACTAATGGAAAGTGGCTCTGCAGACAACAATCTTTCACTCAATCAACGCGAAAAAAAGAAGAGAAAACAAAAACTTCACAACATTGCTAGTTTAGAAGTCGTAGAGAAAGTAAAATAAATCTTTTTTTGGCCCAAGCTATGCGATTTCATCACAAATATCAAACATCTCCACTAATCCAACCCATGACAACAATAAGCACCTCATTTTTCAACCTAATGTTCTCAATCCACCATGTCAACTGGAAACCAAAGAACACTAATCGACGCAAAATTTCTGCGATTGGGAAACGAGATAAAAATGATAGGAATCACGACCTCGGATAAGGCTTTGACAACGAAACTTCTTGAAGGAGATCCGGAAGCAGAGACCTGCCGGGCGGAGCGAGATCGAGAGCTCCTCTTCAGGCCGTGGAAGCCCATTGCCGTCCTCGACGGAGGCCGCAACGCGGGGGCCAAGGAGGCCATGCGTGCCGTGGCCTTCGGGGCGACGAGGTAAGGAACCGAGCCAGCCACGTCGGTGGAGCAGTCCCCCTCTCGCTTCGCTTAGCTGTGATTGACGGAGGAGATCGGTGTTGGGTTCTCTGTATACACCAGCGGAGTTGCACACGTGCCGTGCAAGTATCCGGTACGCTTACTCTGCCGATCAGAGACCCATGCCTCCACCTGCCATCTCTGTTACGCATTGTGATGGGGCTCGTGTGGAACCCACCAATTAGGTCAATGTTACCTCCATTCACTATTCCTTTTTTTTTAAATAATACTTTTAATTTAAAAATATTCAAAATATCCCTCAAAAATTTTTATCAATTTTTTTAATTAGTTTTCAGTATTGTCATTTGGCTTCTATAGTATTTTTTTAATATTATTCTATAATATTTTATTAATATACTGAAAACATTATAAATGTTTGATTAATGTTTAAAGTATATTTAAATTATTTATAGTATTTTTAAGTAGGCTTTATTGTGCCTATGTTGTAGTGGTCAAAATAATGTAACAGACCTAAAACATTGTGACAGACCAAAATACTATAATGTGAAAAATATTTTAAGAGATTGTTTGGATAATTTTAATTTAGGAGTACTATTTGAAAAAAAAAAAAAGAAGCATTGATTGAAAAATACCTAAAATATTGATATTTTATAGAAAAATAACCCATGTTTGTATGTTAGGTAATTTATGTAAAGGAAATCTCATTAACTGAATTTTTAGTATTTTTATTAACAAAAAATATATTCTTAATCTTTTAATCTTTTATATGCTCGAATCAAAATTGATCATATCAACTACCAACAAAATCGATACAGCCCATGTTAATATTATAATCACAAAAATCACTAAAATCATAACACTAGAGACTAAGAATCATTCAAGAACAGTTTGAAGAGTTGTAAATCCCACAAACAACTCCAGCACTCATGAACAAGTTGCATTACATCTGATCCTTGTACACATGAATGTAGACATGAAGAAAACTCAATTAAGCTTTTGATCATCAAAAAAATGGAAGACAAAAGAGAACTGCAAAGAGATTCTTGGAACTCCCAAAGAGGTCTCAGTTCATGCACCTTGAGTTATAAAATCATCGATCATTGTCCCTCAGCTCCCCCAACATAAACAATGCAACTCCGTACAGTTCCATGAATTCCACAGTCGATTCATGTCCTTGTGTTTAGGGTTCATCCCCATGTGTTCTCTTGTCTCCTTGTCCTCATAACCTGCATCCCTGACCTCAAGTGATACCCACTTATTTTATGTGTGCACATGGAGAAAGATGGTTGTGAGCTGAGGATATCATATACTTGAGAGAAAGGGTGGCAGGTGGGTTGCATGATGGGGAAAGTGTAGGAGGAGAGCATCAAGATCACATTACATGTCACAGCAGGTGAGATAAAATGACTGTAGAGTGAAGGATTTGTGAGAACAGATGAACTGTATCATCACATTTCAAGCATCAGAAGTCACTGAGTTTCTTAGAGTAAGCTTTGATCTTATTGTAGAGATATGTACCTCTCAAAATGATGTCATGCAACACATAGAGAACCCTAAGAATTTGTAGAGCAGACATATAACACTTGAAATACCTGTTGGAAGAACATGGAATATATATAATTGCATGGGGCTCAAACTATATGGTTGTGATGAGGCCACAATGGCAGCTCTCACTTCTAAAGACCACCACCTGGCCATTCCTCACCAGCTCAATATATATATGCATATATATATATATATATACATATATATTTGCAGCATAGGAACTATAAACCCCCACATGTTAAACAATGGACACCAAACTCCCACACATGCTCAGATCAATGCATCAGACCTCTCCCTTGCATCTGTGTCCTGTACATGTCTCTTGCTCTTGGACAATAAAAATATTTGTGCATAGACTATAAATGCATGGTAATAATAGTTACATGCTTCTCAACTCTCAGCACTGCATCATCACCACATCTCTCCTCTTCCGCTACCTCTCACATATATGGCACAGCATCACCCACAAGCTCGGGCTTGGGAGTCAGCCATGCTTCTTCACCACCGTTATTACCATCATCTCCACCACTCGGAGCAGGAGGAAGCCCCACATGAGAGAGAACACATGTTTGAGAAGCCCCTCACACCAAGCGACGTAGGGAAGCTCAATAGGTTAGTCATACCGAAGCAGCATGCCGAGAGGTACTTCCCACTCGACGGCGGCTCGGCGGAGGGAGGCCTTCTGCTGAGCTTCGAGGACGAGTCAGGCAGGGTGTGGTGGTTCCGGTACTCGTACTGGACCAGCAGCCAGAGCTACGTGCTCACGAAAGGGTGGAGCCGCTTCGTCAAGGAGAAGAAGCTGGACGCCGGCGATGTCGTCCTCTTCGAACGCCCGCGGTTCGGGGGGCGGGACCATTTCTACATCGGTTGCCGGCGTCAAAGCCCGCCGCCGGCTCACTCCATGACCGTGCCCGACGGTCCAGAGCCGCTGAGCCCGGTGTACCACGCTGCTGCTTGCTCGTATCCGGCGAGCAACACAGTAACACAAGACTGTCTTCTTCATGAGGGTAAGATGTGGCATACATTTCAGTATCATGGAATCACCAATACAAGGACAAGGAATTCCTTAGTTGCGTCCATGTACAGGAGAGCAGAGGAACGGAGCAACGCGGAGCGAGACGAGGCGATTGAGACTCTTCGGCGTAAATTTCGACTGCGGGCCGGAGCCGGAGCCACAGCCTATGACCTCAGCCTCATGGTTCTTGCCAGGAAACGCTTCCAGTTCTCAGCTATAGGTTGGTTAATGGTTGATCCAGTGCATGCATCTTCTACATGTTTCCTCTGTCTAATGAATCTGATGGTGCGCATGTTAACAGGAGGTCCATCCTCTCCTCTTCCGAATGGCATTGTTGATTTGACTTGCGAGGGCACTGGGCACTGGTGGAGGTGGGCAGGTGGAAAGAGAAGCGTCGGAAAAGAGGAGGGGAGGGGAGAAGAAATCCCTGGATTTCCGGGCATGCGATCTCTGCGTCCCTTTTCATTTTCTCTTCAACGATTCCACTGTAGACGACCTGTCGGGTCCGATGGATGGGATATCTGGTGATGTTTCAGGAAACATCAGATCCAATTTGCCTTCCATGTTTCTGAAGAAAGAAGAACAGAATCTGATGAGGCTTCCTGTACATGTTGCAGTTCCACCTGCACTTTCTCTTTCTTTCCTGCATGAAATGAACAGGTGATTGGTGAGCATGGAACACCATCATCTTCATTAAACACCACCATGAAACTATATGGGATTCTAGAAATGAAAGAAAAGACACCTGTGGATCTCCCTCTGCCCTTTCTAACTTTGTCCTCCATTTTGTGTCCAGGAAATATGCTAATATGATTTCCAAGTATGCTCAGTTGAGATGAAAGAGCATTTATTAGGCCATTATGGTGAATTCCTTATTCACTCCAACTTGTATTATTATATATACATTCACATGTAGCCTCAACTTGCAGCCTCAGATTCATAAACTTAGAGCCTTCTTGGTTCTCTTCTTTATCTAATGCCGTGCATGAACCTGGAAGAACAGAAACCAAGAGGAGGAAGCAACCAAGATTCATCCGAATGGAACTTTAGTGGATGATTACTCGAACCATATCAGCAGAAAAGATATCATGTCTGCTGTTGAAGGAATGAGCCATGTGCAGGGAACCTCCCTTCTTCTTCTCTGTCTTCTACTTCCATGGATGCAGAACATCGACACATGAGACATGAAGAATCTGCAGTTTGCTTGGCTGTGGGAGGAAACCTCCACCAAGACAAACCCAAGATAGAAGGTGGGAGTTTTGGGGGATGTCTTCCTGAGGACAGACAATAACACAATGGCAAAACAAACAAAAAAAGATAAATATTAGTAATATTGCTAAGCTGATTTAAATTGATTAGTGGGAATAAACTATAATAGAATCAGGGTTCTATTGCTATGTTGGATATAAACCTGACTAAATTCAAGATCTCAGATGACTTGACTGTACCTATCAAACTTTGATTATTGACAGATCTGTATTCATTAGTCATCCAATGACTTTGATTATATTTTTTTAAATATTTAATATATTTCTATCCATTCTCGAGAGAATATATACTACAAAATAGTATTTTTATTTTGCTCTTTCAACAAATTTATTAGCAAATGGCTATGTTCTTATTGAAGATCCAATTCTTTTATCTTTTATTGTTTTGTTTTGTTTTGGTCCTTTGTAAAATTCCTCATATTCTTATAATTATATATGTCTCTCCAATATATATTCATTCTAATTTGGATATATCTAATTATACACTATAAATTAGTTTAATAATCTAATTATCATAACAATTCATAAATCTGACATCTGCTGTGGACCAAATCCATTGAACTAATAATATAAAAAAATGATCATCGACCCAAAGTTGCCATGTAAAAATTGGCCATTAGAAATATTTATCAATTAGTAAAGAGACTCAAAAATAAATATAATTTGGAAAATTAAAGAACTCAAACTAGAGTATGAGGAATATTTTATTTTGTAGCCCATGCATGACCTCACATCATCCTGATCAACTACATGTCAAATTATAATTAATCATCAATTGTACTTATATCAACAACATTAAAGAAATTATTGTAATCAATCATAATGATGTATTTTAACTAATTTAATCTTAAAGTATAAATCTATTCAATAACAATAATCTAAGTTTGAACTACTAAACATGCATGAAATAATCGTTCTGAAACTCAAATCAAATTTTCTAGATTCTTATATTAGTATGATGATGATGATGATGATGATGATGATGATGATGATGATGATGATGATGATGATGATGATGATGATGTACGAAACACTTTTATCAAAAAATAAATATTTAAAATATTATTTGATATATTTTAAGTATTTTAAATATTAGTTTGGTAATGGTTTATCAAATCTTCTTATTGAGGATTTTAAAACTCAAATTGATATATTTTTTATAATGATAGAGTATTTTAGCTAATTTAATTTTAAAGTATAAATTAAATTAATAGCAATCATGCATAAAATTATCATACCCTCGTATCCAAGATTAAGGATTTGAAATCTTATTTAACATATTTTACATCTTAAATATCAGTATGGTGATGATGTATCATACTCTTTTACTATAAAATAATTATTCGAAATCTTATTTGACATATTTTAAATATTTATCGAAGGTTGAGAGTTCAAAATCTCAATTGATATAATTTTTCTTATAATATTTTTATACTAAATATTGATGATGTATTAGATCCTCTTACCAACCAAAGTTGAGAGTACAAAACCTCTTCTCCTTTAATATGATTATTTTTAATTTAGTTTCATGTTATTTTGATACTTCTGCAACATTCTCTCTTATTATACATCTGGAAAATTTCATTATGTATATATTATATAGTATAATATATTCCTTAAATACTTTTGTGTCAATATGAAATCTGATGTGATTCGAGTTCTATGCATTCGACCATTCTATTATTAAACGGTGCATGCAAACTGGTCTTCACGATTAACTACAGGACGAGAAACGAAGCAGCAACCGATCGTCGCTGCCACAAATCAGGAGGCGATTCCTCTCTCTATTTCGCCTATCCAATAAGAGTAACCACGGAGGAGGAGAGAGAGAGAGAGAGAGAGAGAGAGAGAAGAGGGAGGAAGGAAGGAAGGAAGGAAGGAAGGAGTCCACCTCCTCAGCAATTCCATCTCCTCCTCCATCTCCATTTCCGTCTCAATCTCCTCCTTTGGATGGACCAACCTCCTCCACAAGCCTCTCCGCCGCACCACCGCCTATTCTTCCTTCCTTCACCTACACACCTCTTCAAAGGCCACAGCACAGCCTACACCATCTCCTGTCTCCTCCTCCTCTTCTCCTTTCTCCTCCTCCCCCACTTCCTCACCCCGCTCCAACCGTTCCTCCTCCTACGCATCCCGCGCAGCCACGATTCCCACCCCGACACGGCCTGCGATTACACCTTCGGGAGGTGGGTGTGGGACGAGGCACGCCCCCTCGACGCCTACACCGAGGACTGCCCCTTCCTCGACCCAGGGTTTCAGTGCCGTCGCAATGGCCGTAATGATTCCAGCTACCTCTATTGGAGATGGCAACCCCATGGCTGCGACCTTCCCAGGTGCTGATCCTGTTGCACTACGTCGACATCAATCCGGTTGGCTTTAAATCTTGTGGAAGCATCGATTCTTTTCCTTGATTCCTTGCGCTGCGATCTCATGGCATTTCTGGATTTGCCAGAATACCGACAATCGAGATTCACAATATGATCGATTAAGATCGCTTGGATCAAAGAAACGAAAAGCTTGTTATGTGGTCAAATCTTCCTTAGTGTCGTGGAGAGATTGATCGAAAGACGTTCGATTGACATCTACAGAGTGTAATCGTTTCGTAGATTGTGTTCTCTTGCTTGATTCCCTAATGAGGTTCTATTGTTCTTCCTGAAGATTCAACGCATCTGAGATGCTGGAGAGGAGCAGGAACGGCAAGATCATATTTGCAGGGGATTCCATCGGCAGAAACCAGTGGGAGTCCTTCCTGTGCATGCTGGCCAAAGCTGTGCAGAACAAGTCCAGCATCTACGAGAAGTACGGGAACCCCATCACCAAGCACAAAGGCTTCCTCTCCATGGTCTTCCACGACCACAACCTAACAGTGGAGTACTACCGAGCCCCCTTCCTGGCAGCCGTCGGCCGCCCTCCCCGGGCCTCCCCTGACCACGTCCGCGCCGCCATCCATCTCGACGCCCTGCACTGGCAGTGCAAGCACTGGGTCGACGCCGACGTGCTGATCCTCAACGCCGGCCACTGGTGGAACGACAAGAAGACCATCGACGTGTAAGTAGGGTTCTGCTTCTGCAAACAGGGCGGCGAGCTACGAGACCGGACTAATTGCACCGCTTTAATATGCTTCAGGGGATTATATTTTCAGGTCGGGGAAGAGATACAGACCACCATGGACGTGAAGGAAGCATTTCGGCGAACGCTCGAGACGGTCAAGCTGTGGACCTTCAACAACCTCCATTTGCGGAAGAGCCATGTCTTCTTCCGGAATCACTCCCCCATACATTTCAGGCAAGCCATCTCCCTTGGATCAGCTACCAAAATCGTCGAGATTAAGGCTCACGACATGAACTGAACTGCCTGCAGCAACGGCACCTGGGACAACGGCGGATCCTGCACGGCCTTCACGGAGCCTGAGAAGGATCCCGCTGCGCTCGGACCAGAACCGTGGAACAACCGAGTCATCGCTGACACAGTGGAGGGGATGAAGAGTGGCGGGCGGAAGGTGCAGCTTCTCAACATCACGTATCTGACGGAGTTCAGGAAGGACGCTCACCCTTCGGCCCACCGGGAGCCAGGAACGCCGACGGATGCTCCTGAAGACTGCAGCCATTGGTGTCTTCCCGGAGTGCCCGATACATGGAATCAGCTCCTCTACGCCTACCTTCTGATGATGGAATATGATACCAGGAAGAAGAACGTTTGATTCTTGGATTCATGTGCTGAGAGACTTTTGGCATCTTGTAATTTAATTAGGAAAATGTGATGGTTGCGGGCACATACAAAATTCAAAGTCATTAATAATATTTGATACCTAAAAATATTATATCTCAATATCATGTTATTGATACCTAGATATCATTTACTAATATAATATTATTATAACTATATCTGATAAAATTTTATTATAAAATATGGATGATGTTATGTGGCATCAGAAATGAATGAATCATATTATATTATGATCTCATTTCATCCTTTATATTTTATATATAATATTTAAAATAATATTTATAAGTTTATATATATTTTTTAGATAATAATAAAATAAATATAACATCAAATATAATATTTGAGATTATGTTTCTTATTTACTTATTGATATGTTTTGAAATATTTTATTTATATACTCAAAAATATTTTATATATTATTTATATATTCTAAAATATTTTATATGATTTTGATATGCTCTGAAATATTTCATATGTCATTGATATGCTTCGATTGATATTTCATAATATTATTATAAGATACACGTGGAATAGAACTTTGATTAACTTCAAATTGATGTTATGGACAATCAAAATACATTTAAATCTTTCCTATATAAGAATAATCAAAATATAAAAATAAATCTCTTTTTTGAGTTAATATATACATCTTAGACATTTTAATACTCGATGCCATTTTTTTTTCTTGGGAACAAAAAAGTAATAAAAGAATACCCGAATCCGACATGATTATGGACTACACCGTGTGATTAACGGAGGTGAGAAACGCCCGAGTCCGATAAGGAAATGGACTACACATTGCGCTTACGAGTTTTGGAATACCCGAATCCGACAAGGTCGTGGACTTGATTTGAGAATACCCGAGTCCGACAGGTTATAGACAACACGGTATACGGAGAACCGCATACGTCTACGTATACGTATAGTCTACTGATACAAGTCTCATTCTACACCTTTTATCAAGCCTCCTGCTACTTTAGAGGTCGAAGCGGCTCGATTGAAGAAAGGGATGGCGGCCAGCGGCGGTGCTGTTCGATGCCAAAGGATCGGATGCGACGCCATGTTCACCGATGAAGACAACGCTGAAGGCTCCTGCCGATACCACGATTCTGTAAGAAAATCTGATGAAAAGCCCATCCTTTCCCCAATTTACCTGCCCCTGTGATGTTCCACCTTGCTCCTCGTTTCTTGTTCCCTGGAATCGTTCTCAAACCTTTGTCACTGTGAAGATCGCAGATTTTCTATTCTTCTATTGGGATTTTCGCTTTCGTCTGGTTCCTTGATTCTGTGAAGCATTTTCATTTTCTTCCTAATTCGTTGATCTCGTGTTGTTACAAAAGTCGCAGCTTTTGATTCGAGTCGTTTGATTTGCTTTTTGGCTGTGAAAAGATTGGAGTTTCCCGTACCTCATCGATGATGTGCATTATATGTTCTGAGATCACTCGTCGAGACTGTTCCTGATCGATTAAGATGTCACGGAATCAGTGGAAATTCTAATGTTTTGTTAAGCAAGTTCTTATGATATTAATTGTAGGTCAACTAGACAGCAATGCTTTCTCGTCCTTTTGGTGTTGGTTTCACCAGAGAAGGTGGAGCAAGTATTGTGCCTTATTTGAAGGTTTAAAGTAACTACTAGTTTGTGATGATTAATAGATGTTTTAGGGCTTCTTAAGAATGAAGGCGAGCAAGGATGGAGAAAGCGATATGTTTCATTAAGGTTCAATTTGAGCTCAGCAAGTCTCTTTCTACCGTTTGAAAACCTTGTATATGTTTTCAGCATGCATGATCTGTTGACTTATACTTTTTTATATGATTGCTAGGATTATCCTTACACAAAACCACAAATGGGCATATCACCTGAATTCTGCCCTATGTCCAGGATAAATGATGGGGAATTCATAGGCACTGAAGGTGAAAGCTATTAAAATCAAACAAGGTGGAGTTAGAATTAAGATGCAGAAGTGTTTTTTTCTCTGACAGAGGATCAAAGAGTGAGCTGATCTTGTTGAGGGAGCAGTGAAGGGATGCCCCCTCTCCTGTTGCTTAATATTGGGTTCGGGCTATGATGCAACATGGCAAGTGCACCCTTACTGTGTCTGCTGATTGTATACTATAATCATTGTTGACCAAATTCTAAGTACCAGTGCAAGGGCCTGGATAATATATTGTTTTAAGGAAATTTTACGTTTGAGAAAATATGACAAAAGTGATTGATGATTATCTTTTGAGAAACACTAGTTGGGATTTTATTGAGGTGCAAAAAAAGTTGACCTAGCATGGACATGAGATTGGTTTTTTTGATGTTGGGCAATATTTTTACAACTTCTTTCATTAGAAGCCGTTACTTTGGCTATGAACTCTACTTCAGACAGTACTTTTCATATTGCAGCTTGAGAAAACAATAGCCTATGTAAGGTAGGGAAAGGGCTATTTGTGATTACAATGAATGAACTAAATTGTGAGGAGACAGCTTCTGTCAAGACTTCGATCAATTTATCTTTGGTTATTATTTAGCCTGAGCCTTACCTGATAATGAATATCTTAAAAAGTTCAGATATTAGATTTGAGATTTATCTGTACATATGCTAATAAAGAAATATTGTTTCGTCTCATTCTTAATCAAGATCCTTAGGATTGATATCATGAGTGGAGTTGGGAGATTAGTCCTTTATTAGTCTTTTAGATTCATTTAGATTCAGGTTAGTGGCATAGAACTTGATAGTACAATGTATCCTTTGTGAAGGGTCTGATATGGCCAATTTCATCTAAAGTCATAGAGGATTAGAAATATATGCACATGAATGTAATCGAGGAATAGCAATTACTTGGAATTTGTAACTTTATAAACAACTAGAATTTGGGACTTACCGAATTACTGATATCTTGGCTACATAGATTTGAATCTCTGTACAGATAGAGCACTTGAATTTAGCTGAAGGACTTACAGTTCGATTTTGGGTAAATTATTTAGCGTGCAGATAGAGCACTCAAGGAATAGCAATTACTTGTAATTTGTAACTTGACAAACAACTAGAATTTGGGACTTACCGAATTACTGATATCTTGGCTACATTGATTTGAATCTCTGTACAGATAGAGCACTCGAATTTAGCTAAAGGATTTAGAGTTGGATTTTGGGAAAACTATTTAGCGTACAGATAGAGCACTCGAAAATAGAGAATGCTTCATTTTAGATGGACAGACATATAAAGGCTCTAAAAGAGAGAATGCTTCATTTTATATTTAATGGTTGGCATTGCTGAAAAAAAAAAGACATTGGATGAACCTTCCACTCAATTTATATGCTCTTTAAGGAGTGGACCTCATGGTTCAAGCTCAAGATAGTATGGGATGATCACTATATAGAGAGAGTGTTGGATTTATAAGTGGCATCATGTTTTTGGCCAACCCCCTTCCAGGATGGAAAGGGTGCTCTTTTTGTTGAAGAAATGGCTGAATGCCTCATATAATTCATAAGATGCATACAGAACTGTGGTTAAACAGTGCAACCGTTATCCACATAAATAAGCTCCAAGACAGTCAAGGAAAGAATGTTAAACTGTCACGTCCCGTCGTTTAGATATGATGACCTCCACCTAGGCTATCTGATGAATGCTTCATGATCACCCAGTGCACGCCAAACTAAGGATGCAGGACTCTTTCGGACATTGTTTAAAATCATAGCATTGTGCTCATTTTGTATATTCCATTAACTTTCTTCTTCTTTTAGTTCATTTGGGTGGGTGATATTTGCATTTTTGTCAGGAAAAAAAGAAAAAAAAAAGGTTAAAGTTCGAGGACAAGAATCTGAGGTAGTTGATGGTGCATCCTGAGACAGATATTTTGTACAGCCAACTCAAAGTGGAGAGTTTTACACTTTATATTTACGTCCAAGTTCACTCCTTTCTTTTTATAATAACAGAACTACCATGATGCCTTCTAAAGTCTTAAATTACAGGAAGATTCTTGTCAGCTGTATACCAAAGAAAATATGAAAATGTTCTTGTACTTATCACATTATTACTACCTTATGAATAAGATATCTTGGTGATATGAGGTCACAGTAAGTCAACTCTCTAGAATTAGTGAAATATCTGCGTGAGAAAATAAATCTTGCTTAGTTATGGATTCTGTGATTATTAAGGTATTCTATCTTCTCTTAGGGCTTATTGGCCCATGCAAGTAAATTCTTTCGATTTGAATTCTTGGTTCTTTCCCCTTTTATGCACACTGATGAATGCTAGTATGATGTTGGGTTGCATATGGGCCAGTTCATTTCTGTTTTTAAGGAATTATTATACTAAAAACAACTTGTTCTATTTTCAAATTTTGAAACTTAACTAAACAAAATTAAAGAAGAAAAACCAAATTGATTCAGTATTTTCCTTTTGTTTGTATTTGAATTTTGAAGAATATATTATATGATTTTTTATAATGTATTATAGTATCAATTACTAAATTGGTGAGCATAAAATATCTTGCATTTATGTTTCGATATCTGTTACCTAGTTTCACTCTGTTAATGGTCATTGTTTAATACTCCACATTGAGCCAGATATATGTTGTTCTAGTTCTTAGTTTTAGATTGATTGAACCAATTGATGCAAATTGAACAAAATCCAACTGTATTTTACTTTGATTGTGGTTCATTTACACAACTTCACTACTAAGTGCTCAATGCAATATGTGTGTTTCTCTCAACTACTGTGAAGGCGAAGTGAACCGTTTTGTGCCTGGAAGTTATTGTATTGCCCATCCTTGTACTTTTATTTTTTCAGGGTTGTTTGTTTTCTTTTTGTGATGTTTGCTTACTAATTAAGATTACAGTAAAACTTTGATTTGTAATGCTGAACTTCTCTTTCTTTATCAGGGGGTAGGTGAATTTCTGCATTTGCTATGTATTATTTTGGGAATAGGCCAACACACTCATAATGTAAGTGCTCTATAAACTTTCCAGCCTATATTTCATGATGGTATGAAAGAATGGAGCTGTTGCAAGCAAAGAAGTCATGATTTTAGCTTATTTTTGGCAATTCCAGGGTAGGCTGCTCCTTCTGCTAACTCTGGTAACAGCATGTTAATTTTGGAAAATCAATAGCCTTGTTTAGCTTTTCTTTTTATTGTTCGCTACATCTAGCCAAATGTGCTTCATTGTTGAAGTTGTCATTGCTTGAGTAAATCATATGCCCTACCGGTCCTTCACCTGGTAACTTTAGTTATTCTGTCCACTATTAAAGATGTAAGACAGGTAAACATACAACTGAGAAACCAGTTACGAACATTGTGTCTGCAAACACTCGAAAGCCAGTGCCAGTTCAGTCTCCTGCTCAAAATAAGAATAGTGTTGATTCTTGTTCAAGGTGCCGCCAAGGTTTCTTCTGCTCTGATCATGGTATGTTGTTTCTGATATGAGATATTGTAATTTTTTTCTGGAAAACACTTGCTGGAAAGTTTAGATATCATTAATTCTTTTTGACATCACCCTCTTGAAAACATAGTTTTTGACTTTTCCATCAATTGTTTATTTCAAGATTTTAAATTCTAATGTTTTGACAATTTGTTGAACTGATATGGCACCAAAATACCAGTTTGTACACTAACCTAATCGAGTGTCACTGTAAATATAAAAAAAAGAGAAAAATAACAGTATACTAAATGCTAGTGAGTTCTATGGTCCACTATTGGTGCTTGAACAGACTGATTAATATTGATGGTTACATATCAGTCTGACTAAAGGAACTGCTTGTTATACTTCAGGATCACAAGGGAGACCTTCAAAGCCAAGTGTGGTCATCGAGACAACAGATACTGAGAAAAGTCCTGCCCCAGTTAAGAAAAAAGTTGGGATAAATGAACCCCAGACATGTAGAAACAAAGGATGTGGGAAAACCTTCAAGGAGAAGGACAACCATGAAACTGCATGTGAATACCACCCAGGCCCAGCAGTTTTTCATGACAGATTGAGAGGGGTAGGTTCAGTTGCCTTTTCTGTGGTTGGTTCAACTAGTCAGTCATCGAATCATCATTGAACTCATTCCGAGCCTCTCTTCTTTTCCCTTGTGCAGTGGAAATGCTGTGACATCCATGTGAAGGAGTTCGACGAGTTCTTGAGCATACCTCCATGCACAAAAGGTTGGCACAATGCAGATGCTGCATGACTTTGAGTAACCTAGCATTCACAAGTGTCTGCTGTGTTCTGTTTGGCACCCATAATTCTGTGTCCTGGATTTGAATGTGTTCTGCCCTTTTTTTCTTTTCGCCCGAAAACCGCAACCTATGTTTGCTTAAACCTGAAACAGATTTGAACCAATATATCATTCTCATCAGAGTCTTCATTCTTGTGATGTGTTTGTCGTGGATTTCGCTTGTATTGGGATCGGTTTCATACATGTTTGCAAATTTCGACATTTATGTCATTCATTAACTCATTCTTACACTTAATAATCAGGGGACTTGATTACTACAAAGTTATGATTAACTAAGAACTCTTGAAACCTACTAAATTCTAATTTTGTTTGCTTTTCATTGTTTGAACATATAAAAGAGTTTCTATGCGTCATTTCCATGGATCAAACTCGTTGCTCCGTTTACCATCAGATTATTTTTCAGGTTTTCAGTTATTATTACCCTGTTCTTGGCTTGTCTAGTTGCTGTTGTTTCCTTACTTTTCACTATTAGTACTTCTTTATAAAAGTAAACTAGACATCTTACATTGATACATAAGTGATTGAGGTTAAGTTTGAGTTCATATGTGAGCGTCGTATCATATGAATCAGAGATAAAGAGGAAGAACACTATCGCTATATATTGATGAGAGATAGTGAGAAGGATAGTTCTAGCGAGGAGCTTGCAACTCGCGAGCATTGTGGAAATTAATGGGAGCCATGCGATTAACAATGGCAAATATTGATTCGACTAAAGCTATGCCATATAGATCTTCGCATCTATTCTATTGCGAATCTAGATCATAAGTGTAGTGTCTCATTTTTACTTTACTCTCGTAAAACAAATTATATTTTTTAAAAAACTAAGATGATCTCATCCCATCATAGTTGCCTTCATCTCGTAAGATTTTGTCATCCTTTACCTCATCATGGTCTCTTATACGTGCAAAAGTTTTACTATCCTTTTCCTCTATCTTTTTCACTGTCTTTGCAACCTTGTTTTATGAAAATAAGAGAGTTTAGAATGATAAAAAGAGATGACAAGGTCTTTCGAGATGATAACACAACAAAATAATAATAGAATAGGGGAATAGAATACACTCGCGGGGTGAAGGTGATCACAACGTATTACAGAGCATGATAAAATTATTTTTTAGAAAATAAAAGATGTTACATGGAATAATTGAAGTTTGAGAATAATAATAATAATAATAATAATAATATTATTATTATTATTATTATTATCATCGATGACTAAAGCGCAGTTGTGCTAAGCCCATTAGTCCATTTACGTTTACTTCTGCGAGGGGTATTTTTGTCATTTACTTTACCACAAGCGCAAAGAAGAGACACCGTAAATACTATAAAAGGGAGGAGGCGCTCCCGACCTGGGCACTATAAGGGTTTCATTTTTCCAATCCAAACGAAACCCTAGTTTTCGCGGCGCCGCCCTCGCCTTCTTCCGCGCCCACCATGGTAAGCGACGGGAATCCACTCATCACCTCTGTTTAGTTCTTCTGCTTCCTGTTCTTCTTCCACGCTTCTCACGGTGATTCATGTGGCTACTACTAACCCGTATTGCCTTCCCTCTTTTCTTGAACGGTTTTGGTGGATCTTTATCTGCTAGGTTACATCTTATTTATGATGTTTGAGATGGATTGGTTCGAACGTGTTGAAAGATCAAAGATCAATTTACTTTTGATTCTCGGTTCATCGTTTCATTAACCGTATAATTGAGTTCATTGTCTATTGGATATGGCTCTCCAGTCTGGAAGAAAGAAGACCAGGGAGCCCAAGGAGGATAACGTGACACTTGGGCCGGCTGTACGAGAAGGGGAGCAAGTGTTTGGTGTTGCTCACATCTTTGCATCGTTCAATGACACTTTCATTGTGAGTTGCAACGCCGCCTGTCGCAGGGAACTGTTCTGACAAGACATATAACTCTATCTGCACTTTTAACGGCTTTCCTTTTTTGGGAACTTGCAGCATGTTACAGATTTATCTGGCAGGGAAACGCTGGTTCGCATTACAGGTTTGTTCTAACTTTCTATAATTCCACGTGAGATGAATTCATACGAAATCTTTGTATATGCTTCTCTAGATTTTCAAGTCTACTTGATTATTGAGTAATATTATCATGTTGGATAGCTTTGTACCTGTCCATATCATCTAAATAAAGCATTTCTTATTCAATGGAGTGATTATGCCTGAATTATTTGTGTGGTTCATGTAATTTGATGTTTATGCTTGGTTTTGTACGCATGGTCCTTAAGATCGCCTTCCTTTTACTTTGTGGAAGCGTTTTGAGTCATAACCATGCAAGACAAATGTCATGGCCGCAAAGAGTTCTTCTTTGAGACCTTTCCTCAATTCTTTTTTAACTTTTGGGCCCTTCTTTAAATTGGCATTTGATTTTCATCAAATATGAACACTGGAGTTGAGCTGTGGTTCTTTTTGCTGCTCATCTTTTGTGATTCAGTTGATGTCTCTTGCCAATGCTCATGTGAAGTGCCTATTCCAAGAAGGAGGAACATATTCGGATTGAACTTGAAAAAGTAAGGAATGTGTCGTACAATGGTTAATTTTATGTTACTTTTGAAATGTTAAATCTCATCTTGATTAGATAGGCGCTGTCATTCACTGTTTGAGGTGGGCTGTACTAGTAATTTAACAATTCATTTTAGGAACTCTCTATACAAGATGTCTATTCTTATTTGGATGTTTTGGGAGTCTGACACAGTTAATAAGTTTGAGTTATCTAAAGGATATTTCTAAGGACTCTAATTAAGATATTTAATATTTCTGTAACAAAGATGTGTTCAAATTTTCAGGTGGCATGAAGGTCAAAGCCGACAGGGATGAATCATCACCTTATGCAGCCATGCTTGCAGCTCAAGATGTGGCACAAAGATGCAAGGTCGGCCATATCATTTATGTTCCTGATATCTTTGCTCTAGTTCACTGGTTTTATTAATGTTTATATGTGCTATATTATATCTGTAGGAACTTGGGATTACTGCTTTACACATTAAGTTGCGAGCAACTGGTGGGAATAAGACGAAAACACCCGGTCCTGGAGCTCAATCTGCTCTCCGAGCGCTTGCTCGTTCTGGGATGAAAATTGGCCGTATTGGTAAACTTCAATTGTTTTACTATTTCAAACTTCTTTATTATATATATTACTTTTTTTTGGTATCTAAGATGTCTATCCTTTTCCAAGATGCATTTTACCACATTTGCTGTGAGTTGGTTTTGGCAACATGTTTTGCACAGTATGTCAATCAATTGTGGCGATTATACAGTAAAATTATATGAAACTGTGACACTAAATGAATTGTGGTGTAGTTTTTGGTCTATAAGTTTCAGTAGTGTTGATTCTGTTTTGATATGCATTGTTTAAACATTTTGTATTGACAACGGTACGCATGAATGTTTAGGAATCAAACAGAAGTCTATGTTTCTCCTTAGTGATATCATTTCTATTGTTACTGGTGTTTCCGTAGTATGAATGTTTGAGAAGCACCATTATTGCCAGATTATTTCTTCAATTACATGACTGTTACGTGTATGATGTTTGTTTCTTCAATTTCTCTCTGTTTCGTGTATGTTAATGTCATTGATCTCTTTTCATGCAGAGGATGTGACGCCGATTCCAACAGACAGCACCCGCAGAAAGGGTGGAAGAAGAGGGAGGAGACTGTAGTTCACCCAAATGCTGCGAAAAGAACAGTTTATTCTGCCATTGTAGGCTTTGAATCTATGTTGCATTTGAGGTTCATTCTAATTTATTTAGGATCGAAGCTACAGCGGTAGCTCTATGTTAATTTACTGTGATTGAGATTTGAGTGCCTGATTTCTGTTAAGATGATATCTTCTAGTATCATTTACATTAATTATGTTATATCTTTTGACTATCTCATATGGAGAGTTTCTAATCATGATATCTAATTGTTCTTAAATAAAAATATTTTTTTATCTCAACAGTCTCATAATATAAATTTTTTATATGTATTATTTTTTAAATTTTTAATTTTTAAAATTATAAAGTATTGTTGGTCTCATAATTATTTTATAAATTTTTTTTAAATATCAAACGTATTTGATGATTACATAAGACTCATGATGCTTTTTGTCATCTTAATCTTCGTAATTTTATTCTACGAATAAGATTTTCATGGATCTTTAAGTCTTATTGAATAATTGATTCAAGACATTTAAAATTTTTATTTAAAAGATTTTTTATTTAATTTAATTATATTTTTATATTTATTTTAGAATCATTAAAATTATATTTTATATATTTAATTTTTATTTTTTATATAATTTAAAATATTTAATGTTTAAGATTTGCCTCCCTGGTTAAGCTTATAATGTATCTAATTTAGGCTCTTATCAACTAAGGTTGTATTATCATCAAATAATATATATTAAAGGGATTGTTTTTTTATCTTCTAAATTTTTTCAGACCTTAATAACGATACAATAAAGCTTCATGCTCTTAGTTATTTTTATCTTTTTTAATATATATTTTATCATTAACTCTAGTTTTAAGAATAAATATATGATTATTAAATCTATCATTATTATTTTTTTGTTAAATTTAAGTTTTATGTAGAATGTTTATAAAAAAAATAAGTTTTCATCTATCTTTAATTTCGTTATTATTAATAAGTATTCTTTAATCTTCATCTTTAATATGTTTAATATTATCGAAATATTTATAATTTATAATTTTTCTATCTTAAGTAATCCAATATATATCTTTTTCACCAACTTAATTTATTATAAAAATTATTAAAATTGTCTTAATTTCTATCTTTTTCACCAACTCATATTTTAGCATCTTTTTAATATTCTTTATATATTTTAAAATTTTCTTATTTTATAATTATATCAATCTTTAAAATATAATTTTTTAAAAAAATATTTTTTTAAAATCTTTGTACTGCCATCAACTCTTTCTTATGGTTACACTTCAATCTTTAGTTTCATTAAGATTTTTTTTAAGCTCATAATCTTTTTAGTTATCGTAATCTAAATAATATTAATAGTATCCACATTTAAGTTTCAAGTATTTTTTAATCTTATTTTTAAAATATCTATATTGAAATCTTTAAAATTTTAACATCTAGTCATAATAAAAATTTTATTTTTTATTTTTCTACAGTAAATATTTAATACTATCAAACTTATAATGATGATTCAATAAGCTTTTATTTAGATATAACTTTACAATTCTTACAAATAATTTTATCTATTTTTTAAGTAAAAAAATTATTTAACTATAATTATTATCACTGTTATAAGTAAAATCAAATGTTTATCCTTTTTCTTAAAGACTGACGGTATATATAATTATAAGATTATATAAAATTATAAAATTTAAAATTATATCATCATCTTTATTTCTCTCCTTATAACTAAGACCCTTATATACTCTTTTTTATCCACTCATATCTTCTTTAATTATTATAGACATTTCTTGAATGATATTATTTAAAATTTTTTAAGATTTTTTTTAAGCTTGATCATCAAATCAAACTCGAGGATTATAAGTATTAATAATATTTAAAATATTTTATACTTTCATACATTTTAGGATTATAATTTTATTTTTAAAATATTTAAATCGATAATATTATTCGTTCCTAAGAGCAAAATATATTTGGATAATTTTACGAAACAAAAAAAAATATTTATATATCTTTTGCTGAGAAATGTCGCGATTTCCAGCGGCGTAGCGCTCGAGACGCCACTCGTCGCCGTCCCCGGCCCTCTCTCCGTCCGGACCACGGGAGCCGCACTGGTCGCAGTCGTCGGTCCCTCCCCTCAGTTCGATTCGCATGGTCCGTATGTAAAGCCCGTCGGCCCTTTGATCTTCCCGCCCTCCTCTTTCTCTGGATTTCTTGACGCCGTTCTAGGGTTTGGTATCGTCGTCATAATCTTTCTACTCTTCGATTTGCCTGCATAATCTTCTCTTTCTATCTCCTAAGCTTTCTTGACAGGCCAACTGTTGGAGATGTGGCCTAGTTTTCGTTGCACTGAGAATTAGATCCCGAAACCTGCGAGTCGATTGGTCGTTCTGCTTCCGCAGAGTCCGGCGTCTGTTTTCCGAGAAACTCGGTGTGACTGATGTGAACGACAGAGCTACTGCAACACTTCCATTGCAAACTAGGGTTAGTTTTGTGGACATTGGCGTAGGTTAGGGATTCAGGAAGAGGTAGCAGAATTAGAAATTGAGAGCCTCAACATAACCATGGCTGAGTATGGCAGAGTGAATAGTCATCAGAATGTGTTTTGATGCCTTTGCACACAATACTATGATAATATTATATATCATATAGGAATAACGACGTGATCGACACCTCGGAGTCATGTGATTGACATCTCACCATCACACGATCAACGGCACGTGCAGAGCGGGTCGAGTGTTACTACACTCTTGATTTGATGTTACCACACTCGGGATTTGTCCCTTCTTCACACATTGTTATGATAATATTGTATATCTAACCATGACAAAGGAATAATGACATGATCGATAACTTAAGCTTTGCGTATTTGTGGATTGGAGGTAACAACTCCTTTTATACCAGAAAGTTTATCGAATCCTTCAAATCACAAATTAACTTAAGCTTTGGAGGCTTTATTAGGAATGCCCACGACACAGGCTTGTAGGCTTTGGAAGCACATGAGGACGAATCGTTTATCAACTTTTCAAGGCACAAGTGTGAAAGAAGGAAAGGTAGATGGGTTCATCATTTGGTGTTTCGGTAGATGACAGGGAAATCAAGAGGAGCCATCGATCAAGTTGCAAAAGAAAGAAAGGTTTCATCAGATGATGACGAAGACTAGAGAAATTCTTCAAGCATATTGTCACATACTTAGCTAGAATTGCCTAAATCTTGAGGCGTACTTGCGCTCAAGATACCAACTTAGCTTGCGTTGTCTAAGTCGCGAAGCACTCTTGCGTCAACTTTTCGGACTTAGTTGGGATTGCCTAAGTCTTGATACGCCCTTGAGATATACGTCCGCACGGTCAGTCAGTTTGCAATCTCACTCGGGTCCCGAAGGACCTGTAAAAGAGAAATTTGTTTAGTTCGAAGAACGAGCGACGGACAAGTCCTGACGTCTTACGAAGAGAGAAGCTTTACAAGCAATTTAGCGAGCATCTTACGAAAACAGAGAAAGAAGGAAAACAAGAACTTTAATGGGCGCGAAGACAAGTTCTCATCAAGAAAACGTACAAACTTGTGAAGATTGTTCAACGCCTAACAATATACTGAAGCCCCATCTAGCCCTGTGCCACCCGGGGGGTTCCAGGGTGCTGAGATGGCTGATGTTTTGGGCGCTACAGCGGGCTGCAGAAAACAACCCTCGACACGTGAAAACTGAGCCATTTTGGGGCTTTTTAGCTCGGCGCGGTGAGCGGTCGCACTGTAACGCTGCAACCTGTTCGAACATGTATTTTACAAGCAAAACACATAAAACCAAGGTAAAACTGATTGACGTGCCTTTGTTCATGCAAAAGCGACGAACGGTTCGTTGGACGAAGTTGTTGCGAGTGTGAGTGATGACCATCGGTGACAATACTATGAATGAATAAATGAATAGAATGCATAGTCCACCTCCATTCTTTCTTTCTAAAGTAAATGTTGTTGACGAGTAAGACACGAGCATATTCGACCTTCACAGTCAACGGGATCGTACCTTACAAACTCTTCGTGTGTTTCATCTGGCTTCTTCAATTTAGACAAAACTCTTGGTTAGAGCAGCTGCTTTGTAGAAACACCTCACAAAGTCTTTGAATACGCCACATCTCAACCAAGACATCATAATGGAACAATTTTTTACCTGCAGAAATCATCAACGAAGACAACAGCAGGGGCGTTCGGAGATCGCCGGGACGCCACTGCAGATCTGCGCCTCATGGGGGAAAAGGTTCGTCATCTTTCCAGAAAGGAAACCTACATATAATGTCCTGAAAGAAAAAGTGATCCGCTGGCTCGTGCGGATGAATCAATCAAAGTGACATCACGTAGTATTTGCAGTCGACAAAAAGAGAAGACGATGAAACAAACATGACAATTAGTTCGATCGAAGTGTTTTTCTACATGACTAGCTGGCGCTTTACGCAGGGCGGTGTCTGATAAGATCATTTCAACAGCCCCCAACAAAGGGGAGGAAGCAAAAACATAATTGAACGAAAAGCTAATTTCCTAGCCGGCCATGGCTGAGATAAAACAACAGTACAAAACAAGACCCTGAGGAATTATCACATCACACTACTACTTTTAGGGGCCTCTGTTACCAAAAACATCTGCCCTCCAACCCATCAGATTCTGCTGCTGTAGGGTTCCTAAGTTGGGCAAGCTATACAATTGCCCCTCGACATTAGGCTGCGAGTTGTAGTGGGTGGCCTGCATCAGATTAGTTGCAGGTGACAACAGTGGGGCCTGCTGCCACCTTGGTTGATGCATGACTGCAATCTGTGGGGGGAGGGGCGGCTGCTGCACCACCGCCGGTGGCAAAGCTGCCATGGGCACAAGCTGCTGTGAAGGGGTATAAGATTGGGGTGGCAGTTGCTGTGGATGCAAAGGCAGCATCTGATGGTTTACATGATAAGACTGCAGCGTTTGCTGCTGATAAGCATGCAGTTGTGGTTGCTGCGGTGGTGGTGGTGGAGGAAGTGCTGGTGGTGGAAGTGATTGTGTTTGAGGCTGACAATCCTGTTGTGGCTGCCATTCTGGAATATCGTCGTCGTCGTCATCATCGTCGACGTTCCATGGCTGGATGTTAAACGAACGTTTCTTTACACGTTCACTTTGCCCATACTTGTGTATCATTTCTCTAATGTGCTCGACCGGCCGAGCCGGCGGCGGCAGTACACGGGAACGGGTTGCACCCGACCCCAGGCGCCGAGAGGCAACAGGCTGGGAACCCTGTGAACTGCCACGGGCAAAATCAAACTCAGGTAAGTCATCCTCATCCCTGGGGCCAAAGCCAGGCGGTACATCCTCGGTATCATCTTCAGGCGGGAGTCGAGCATCGGCAGCCGGGAGCGAGGCTGCTGATGACCTAGATGCAGAGTAAGAATTGCTATTGTGTTGTCTTCTAGAGCTGGAATGTTTCTTGGAACTACCATGCTTATGGTGAGATGACACCCTGGGAGACAGCATTTCATGGGGCCTTCTCCACACCACCACGGCAAAGAGGCCATCCGCGGTCGTCGGGAGTGTCTCGGAATGCTCCTTCGGGAGGAACTTCTCAAGCATCTCGATCGTCCTCAAGCGGGACGGGCACAAATACAACTCCACCCCTGGTGCAGCCACTGCAAATCCCACTCTCTCATCAGCAATGTATGAGTCAATTACCTGCAGTGAAGGGGTGAGGAAAAAGGGTTAGATGGTTAGGGATGCAAGCTTGAGTCGGGTTTCTAATTGTGGGATACCTCGAGCAGGTTCAAACGTCCACTCTCAGGGGAACCCTCTTTCCAACAAAACTGGGCAATCTGCAAAGCACAAAATGACATTAGTAGAAGAAGAAACAAAACTCTCAATATGTCGATGTTCCCACTTTTATGTGCAATTTCATCAACTAACTGAGCAAACAGTCATAAAGAATCTGACCGAATTTAATGCCCAAAGTTGCAGAACTTATAATCAGGTGATCTCATTGTGCGTTAACGACCTTTATTACTAATTGTCTCAAGATAGCACTAATGAAACCTTAAATGAGAAAGCGCGTCCAGAAAGGAGACCATGAAAGTTGACCACGATGATAGGGGTAATGTTAATCAAACTTGAGGATACTTGATTATATTAGCAAACTTGGGTATACTTTAAATATACTTGATTATATTTAAAGTCTTCCAGCGCATTTGTTTTTGCTCAGTTGACAGAAAAGGAACAACACGCAGAAAGAGAAATATTGAGAGTCTTGGGTATATTTTTCCCTTGATAGCTTTTATTCGTTCATCCATCGGCTGTAAGCCATAAATGCATCAATTCAACCTACTCGCAAGAAAAATAATGGCAATATGGCTGAGAAAATACCATGACTGCACGGCTCCGAGACAAAGGAAGCTCTTTGAGGAATTTTTCAAAAGCATCTAGTCTCACTCTTCCCTTTATCTCAAGCAAGCTAGGCCATTCCTGCGTGGATGATTTCTCGCCACTGTCAAGCAGCAGAATGGAAAAAAAAAACATTAATGACCAAAAATAGCTAGACATTTAAAATTAAAGACACTATCCCTAAGAATAATAAAGGAATGAACCTTGATATTAAATTCAGGACATCTCAAACTGAACATATTGTCTCCAACAATAACAAAGGGATGAACCCGACATTGAATTTAAGACTACTCTGATTGAACAAACTATCTCTAACAATAATAAAAGGGATGAACCTCAATGTTAGAAGCAGCACAGTTTACCTTTCTGCTTTACACTATATGCATTATGGATAAGAATAAATAAGAAACATAATGGCATAAATGATATTTATATCAATCGATTGTCAAGATATTATAACATTGAAATATGCTAAAATTTTACTACAGCTCAAATTCAAAACCTAACAGTAATCAAGTCCATCTATATTCAAAATTTATTTGTATGACCAATGTACCTGATCTTGCTAGACAACCTAATTGTTTTTGCTATATGTCTTCTCGTCCAATCAAAGTTGAGATGATTTCCTATTACATTCATTCCACCAATATCTATCTTCATTCTAAGAACATGAAGGTTACCTGAATGCTTGCTTTGAAGCTTATTCCAATCTTTTAGCATTGTTACTAGTAGAAAGCCAATCAGACTTTCATAGTTCCTATCAGCCAATTGTTTTCCTTTATTAGTGAATAGATGAAATTTCAATTGTTTTCCTTAATTAGTTAATAGATGAAATTAATGTATACTATTGGGATACTGCATACCAAATTTGTCTCATTCATTAATATTCCTGCAACAGAACGTGATGAGCAATGTCGTAGAAATTGTGGCTGAAAATCAGGTTTTAAATCACAATGAAATTTGATAATTTTTTCATAATTTCAAAATAATTTCAAAGTCCATCTGACATGATATTTACATATTTATGACAGATGTAAGACGTTCTTGCATTCTACTACATAACAACATCAACCTATTTTGGACCACAGGTCAATGAACTGGAAGGTTCATAAAACATAGCCATAGGGTGGAGATAGTCCTAAACTGTATTTTGGTTTCCATCTCATCGTCACTAGGAATCTTTGTGAAAGGTTAATTAAGAAAAAAATTCCAGTGGCAACGTGGTACACATGACTAATAAAACAAGAAAACATGCATTGGAAATGCATATACACATAACACTAAAAATATATAAAAGCTACTGGAAAAAGAATAGAAATTGGTATTTGATAATAACAAAGTAAAACTTAATGATAAACCTTTTATAAAAGACATTCACTGTAGCAACTGAGGAAACATTCAACTGAATTAAGCCTTCCCATATTTTGTCACCCGTCGCTGCAACTTCAGTAGGACAGGTATCTGACTGAATATTAGCAGAACCAGATTTCAAGTCATCATTGTCCCTTGAATGGTTGACATCCATTTCGTCAGGGCTAACTGCAGCAGGATCTTCAGAATTATCATCTGAAGAGTGCAACTTTGTTTGCGTGCCTTCTTGTGGTGATTCCAATTTAGACACAGAACCATCTTCTGGGGAATCCGGCTTGGGTTCCACGCTACCAGATGCAGAATCTTGTTTATGTTCCATGCTGTCCGACACAGGAAGTTTCTCAGTCTCCAAGCAATCTAATTTCTCTAAGCCAGAACTAGGAACTTCCTGTGAGGAATCCACCGGCAAGTTCTCAAATGGAGGTTCAGAATCAAGGGCTTGCATAAACTCATCTAGAGAAACTATTGGAGGTAGCAACTCTGGGTCTTTCAATTCACCGACCATGAGTTCTTGCATAAGATCATTCTTATCTAAGTCACTAGGAAGATTTTGATCACCTGAATCAATCTTTGTAACTGATGAACTTCTCTCAGATGACTTGGGTTCATCATCTTTAAGATCAGATTTTGATTGTTTCTTAACATCTTCCTTTGCTTTTGAAGGAACACGAGAGATGACACTTGCCCTGAGTTCTACTTCCACAGGGAATCTCTCTGCTTGTTCAACTTCAACTTGAAATTCACCTTTATGAGTTTTCTTTACCAAGCGCCTTAAATCAACATCTGAATCTGGCAATACCACCATCTGTGCAAGCTCTTCTGCTTTGGCCAATCGCCACTGTGAAAGTTCCTCTGAAGCCAGTTCCTCAGCAGTCATTGCGCAAAGGCGCTCTGGTGCAATCTCACCAGATAGTACACGCTCCCTCAGTTCTGGATTACTACGATCTTTTAAGTTGAACAATAATGACCTACCCTTCTCTTTGTATTTCTTATTAACTCCTCCAAATAACCTAAAAAGTTCTGCTTCTATCCTAAACGCCAAATCTTCTGCATTTTGAACTGTTGTCCCCTTACCACCAGTTTCATGTTCATTTGTCATTTTGAGTCTCTTTTGATCACTAGTCACTGAATCATCAACAGTCTCAGCATCAAGTTCAGACACCCAACAGAGTCCATGACCCTGCAAAAGTTCATCTTTAACAAAAGATTTGTCATTTGGTACTTCATCTTGTACCAAAACATCCTTTGATTGAAGGGCTTCGACATCAGATCTTGTTAAAACAGTGTTGACAGTTGTCTTTTCCTTGGAAGATTTATCACTAGCTAAGCTTTGAACTTCATCATACTTTGGAGCAGATCCATCAGCTACCAAAGTTTCTCGAGCAAATTTATCTGAAGAAGCATCTTTGGTTTCAGAATTCAAATCACCAGATGGAATGACCATTTTTGCTTCCGTGCTTGAAGTCTTGCCATCAGTACTTTTTTCTCCAATTTGTTGTTTACTCTGCTGGTCAGACACAGTAGCCAATGATGCAGCCAGTGACTCGCGTAGCTTTGATCTCACAGATTCAAATGACTCAGACTGGACCTTCCGAGGTAGCTCCATCTGCGCTGGGCGTTTATTCATGGATGAGGACTGTGAAACCATTTTCATAGGCATAACACTTTGAAGCTTAGTTGGTGCTCGAATCTGGATAGGCCTCTTATTGGTAGATGACAAGGGCTGCGAAGCAAGATTTGAGGACATAGATGGTCGGATATTAAGTGATGATTGTGGCCCTAATACCGGTCTATTTGATGAAGATAACTGATCTAAGCCAACAAAAATAGGCATTGGAATCTGACTTCTGTATGATGATTCAACCTGCATTGGTTGGTTCCTGATAGAAAACAATTGATAAGATCCAACATTAAGGGGCACAGGGACTTGCATCCCTGTTTGAACTAAATTTCTCTCTGCAGAAAACCACTCTTGCGATCCCCAATTAACCGCCATTGGAGTATACATGGGAAGTACATCAATCTGTGCAGATTGATTGCCAGAGGAAAACTGCTGGGAAGATTGTTTAGAGGACATACTGGTTTGCCCCTTCTCTGTTGGCTCCATTTGATTAAGTTGCTTGTACTTCTATTATAAGTTGCCTAGAAAAAGATTAAAAACGCTGTAAATAAATCAAGTCCATAAAGTTTTCTATGAAATAACCAGAACAACTGACAACCTAAAACCAACATGAAGACCAAGTGTGATCAATATTGAAACCCTGAGGCCCCAAAAATGAAAAAAGATATTCTGAGAATTAGGGGATCCGTAGCTGTCTTTACATGATTAACATAGTTCAAAAATGAAAAAAAATTACAAAAATTAACGTCCTCAGGGGTTGCTCAAAGGCATTTAAAAAAAAACTGTTGGATTCCATGAGCAAGAAACAAAAATATTAAATGGTCAACACTCTGCATGAGATTGACAAGGTTTAAGCCTATGACAATAAATATTCCCTTTGGTTCACGTGCATAAAATAACAAAAAAAGGTTATTTCAATACATCTTCTTTCTTGACATTTACAGCATCAAAGGAAGTAAAAAGTTATCAGATAAAAAAAAAGGCATTCCTATGCCACAACTATATGCCTTGACAATTCTCCACAAGGCATCATGAGTAGTACTATGTAGAGATATATAAATGTAAAAGATAAATTGCATACATCAAGTAAATGTGCCCCTATAATATACCACAACCAACAAAAAATATCCCATCAATAGGGAATACTATGGATCCAACACAACCTTCTCTAAAATCAGTTCCTAAAGCAGGTGCTTCCTCCATCTTTCTAAATACTTCCTTGAAATTCTCATCCAGATTCCAAGATGATCTTCTCTCATCAGCACACATGTCACCTCAAGACAAAGTTACCTTTAATATCCATGTTGTACATTAGCATACCACAAAAACTATAAAATATGATTGTTGATCCTGTAAAAACAGATAAAAAAGCCTCCTAATGAATCTTACAGTACAGCATAATTGAAAAATAAGCAACAATACCATTGGTGATTGTGACTTTTTTAAATAGCATAACCTATAAATAGTATGCTTGTAAGTTATAACAGATGAGATAACACGTCTGTGCATCTGTATAAAACTGTTATTGACTATTTAAAAAAAAAATCTGTCTCAGGACTCATGTATTCATGCAAATAAAATGAACCAATTGAAAGACTAAATGCATCAGTTAGCTGTTTGAGAACTTGATCAAATATTCTCAATAATTTAGCAAATGATATAATTTCTTTTTTAAGACCCACTTAATCATATACAAAATAAATTTTCTAATCGTAATAAGATATTCAGCAAAGAATGCAATTTGGATAACTCACTCTATGTCATCAAACATAAACATATTACTATATATATATATATATATATATATATATATATATATATATATATATATATATATATATATATATCGCCTGAAAACTTCTGGTATTTCTCTCAATCATCCTAAAATACATTTCTAAACAGCACATACTTTCAATATGACCAAAGGTTCAAGCTCCAACCACATATAATATGAACGGAAACTAACAAATAGATTACGTGAGGTGGGGTGTGTTTGTTTGGATTATTGGTTACTGAAGTTGAGGAATATCTGAGAATATTTTATTAGACACAATAAAGAGGAAATGAACAGATTCTAGTTTGACTAGCGGTAATGCCCTTAATAGATCAACATAACAGCAGACAACTAGTTCTTATTAAATTAAATTAGACCTTGAATTTCTTGCACCAAACGATGTTGAACTGACTAGAAAATCATTCATTTTCTTTTGCCAAAGCAAAAGCATAAAATTCACCACCACACTGACAGCTTCAAATTTTCCTCTGGAAAACAAAAACCAAAAATAATTCCTTTAACTGTACTTCAATAAAGTTAAGACAGCTCCTCGATGTAATCAACTAAGATAAACCATATCCGATTTATTCCATCAAATTCGATGACCGCTTTTACATATCCTTGCTCGTAATGAATAGGAAGTACGAGCACACACACGCAAACAATCCAGTGGCTTCCCGTGATATTGTCATGAGAATAAACCAAAAGTTTCTTGCTCAGGCCCCCAAAACAATTCGAACATATGTAGACCCGTGACCGTGGGAACTGGCACAGAAATCAGGAACAATATTTCATAATTGTTTGTCTACATGGGCTCAATTGAAGAAACCAAGCAACCCAATACAAAAGGCACCAACAAAGAAACATACAAATCAAAGCAAGTCGGTTTTGTTGCCCCTTGTAGAACTCTTTGGAGCCAACAAAACGACCTACCAAAACCTAACAAGCTATGACGTTACTCCAAGGCAAGAAAACCTCCATCGCCTTCAACCGCTGTTCATAACCCTAAATCTACTCAGCAGCGCGGAAGCAAGAACCACAAATCGAAACCCACACGAGGCAAGAGAGCGGTAGGAGAAAATTCGACCTAAAGGGAGCCGGGGAACAGAGGAGATCGGAGGGATCCGATACCTTAGGGCACCGGCCGTGGCGGCAAAAAGAGGAGGAAGGACGATCTGCACCGAGATGATCCAGAGCTCGTCCAAGCCGACGACGTCAGCGGCGGGGGAGACGAAACCCTAGCGATAAGCTATTGATGTGGGCGCGAGCGAGCGAGCGAGCGAGGAGAGCCCGGGTGGCGCGTTCGGCGTCGGGCACTTGTGAGCTAAGGCGAACATGTGGTTTGCCCCTTAATTTATACGAGCGAGAGATAAAAGTCATATGCTTGGAATGCCCGTTCTCTCCTACACCGTCGCCCACCTGCCTCATGAATGGAAGCAATATCTGATGGGCCCCACAAAAAGCTCCGGTGCGAAACGGGTGAGTGCACGAATAAATCGACGCATTTTAAGGGGATGGATGTTGGGCTTTGGGTCAAACCCAGTCGGGGGGCTCCGGCCCAAGACGTATCTTTCTTGGGCCAGAAAGGGTCCACGACATGAGATGCGGCTGTAACCAATAAAAACGTACCACGTGCTGTTGAACCTAAATAAAATTGAATCGAATTGATTGGACCGGATCGGAAGGTTGGACCGGCAAAATTGGAAATTGAACCCTTGATCGGCTCAATTAAACCCAATCTCTAGTTTCGATGTCTTTAATTGATCTCTAATCTAATTAGTCAGTAATAGTGTTCTTTGAATTGGATCAATAACATATATTCTAATTTGCTTCAATCTTCGCTTATCTTAACTAATATAATATATATTTCTTTATTTATATCTTTATCTCAAGCATTTTAAATAAGTTATTATTTCTTTCATTAACAATTTTTTATATGCATATGATCCCAACATTTTGATGAACATTGGTAGCTTATGTACTCCATTTGACATGACATAAATCAATACTTTGCATTTTAAATTAATTTATAAATATATTAAGCACGTGTCAAAATATGCAAACACATTTAAAAAATAAAATATAATTTCCCATATATTTGAAAAAAAAAGGAACAAAGTAATTGAGACCTATTTTCTTGCTAATAAATATTTAGATTTTTTCTGCTCCATCTACCTTAAAAAAATAAAAGTAAAAATAAAAAGTTGCAAAATAGACTGTAGGGAAGAAAGGAATTAAATATTTTCCACTCTCATATTTATACAAATATTTTTTGACACTGACAATTGTCCTTTTTTTGTTTTGATTAATATTAAAATGTGTCTTAGTGGAGACTCCTGGAACAAAATATTTCATGGTTCTTTAGCCCATGCACCAACCAAATGTACAAACAACACAGGGGCATATATCATACATGGATGTGATGGGTCATTAGGAGTCTCTCCAATTCCACCTTCAATTGCAACCTTCCATTCTCCACTTCTCTTCCTTGAAGATTGTTCTAGACAACCATTGGAGTTTGATGGACTCAGATGCTTGTGGATGAAGCACACACTGGAGAGAGAAGAAAGAGAGACACATGGACAGGTGTAGAGGGAGAGGAGGAGATACCAAGTGTAATGATTGAGGTGGGCCACAGAGAAACTAGAAAATTGAGTGGGTCCCATCCAAGTGCAAGATGGAGCCTTTAGAGAAAAGGAAGAGCAATAATAATTGCCAAAATCTAATAAGTTGGAATAAGATGGAAAAGATGTGAGGGAAATGCATATATATATTCCAACATAGTGACATCAAAACATCACTTTCCTACTGGAATGAATCTATGTTTCTCTTTCCTCACCCTTCCTTGAACTCATCAATATTGAAGGTAGAGAAGAAAAGGATGCAGCTTAGTTTTATTTGAAACCTCTTATTTGAAAGAACAGGTGATATCAAATTCATAATGTTTTGATAAATAAATTTGGTACATTATAATTATATTAATATTTTAGATTAAAAAGGATTTGATAATTGAGAATGACATATTAGGTGTAAGATTTAGTGTGTCAGTATAACAAGTTTGTAATTATTTTGGATGAATATTATCATATAGTTCATGCACAACAGATAGAAAATACAAAATTTATGTGACAAATTTTCTTAATTATGATCAAAATAGGGTGAAAATTCATTATTGTATTGGAATCTGTTACAGTATCTTCAAAATGTTGATGATGAGCAAAATAGAGTTGTCTTCTTCCCTCTCTGTCTCCAATTTTTTGGTGCCAATCTCGAGGTTTGTTGTTTACTCTGTGTTGAAGCTACAAAATCATTCCTTTTTACTCTATTCTATTCCTAAGCACTCCCCCTTCCCCTTTGCTGCCATATTCTGCTACAATCTCCGTGATTCCTACATTAAAAAATGGTTTTTTTAATTGGTTTTCTTCTCATTGGTATCGTCATCTTTGTCCTTTCACACAAATCCCTTTTTTATCAGTTCGTTTGGTTCTATGGGTGCTGGGATGAATCGGATTCTGGTTTTGAGCTTTGCTTTCTCCCTTTGCAGGCCCTCATTAGCTCGCAGACTGAGGACTAGGGTTATCGGTGGTCGTCTCTGCAAATGCTTGATGGTGTAAGAGAGGGGTTGCCGGTTGTGTTTGGTGGATGCTTGACGCCTCGGCGGTGGAGGCGGGAGGGATACCATAAAGGTCAGATCTTTGGGGAAATTTGATTCCGTCAGCCTCGGAATTTCTTGGATCTTGCGATCGTGTGTTCGAAAGGCCGCTGCTAATGACGGAAGTGGTCGATTTGGTTGCAAGAACTTGTTGATTATATTTAATTTGATTACAAAGGTTGGATCTTTAGCCGGAAAAGGCAGTTATTACCTGATCGCAATGACCCCGGAGGACTGTATGTGTTTGGTGAAGGAGAGGCAGCTGGAGAAGGAAGTGGATGAGAATGGAGGGCTCGGGCCTGCGCATGATGGCGATGAAGGTGAAAGGGTGGATGGAAGCAATCACCTGTTCTTGAGAGAAGTTCCCATTTTGACGGAGGAATCTCGAATCTCCAAAGATTACAATTGTCAGGATAAGAAGGTTGGAGCAAGGGAGGAATTGGTTCTTCGAAAGGACATGTGCAAGCAGGGGACGAAGCTCAGTAGGCGCGATCGGGTCGAACTGGGTTGCCAGTTTCAGCGGGCAGTGAGCTCTTGCGATTGGGAACTTGCATGGAACCTGCTTGTGCTGGCCAAGGCACAAGCTCTGAATGATGTGCTCTGCGTAGCGTTGGACTCTGTATGGTTCTTGACAACGCACGAAGAACTGGATGGCATTACTGGGTTGATCAAGAAGATTATTGGCGACGGTGCGAATGATTTCACCAGGGCAATCCTTAGGACGTCGTTCCTGGCTTCGTGTGTTTCTGCCTGTCAAAGCAAAATGATGAATTTGACGGATGCAGTGGGTGTCACGACCCAAAGGTAAGTTCCCTATCGATTCTGAGACCCATTCTTTCACACCAGGTCTCTTGATTCTGTAGGAGATATCTTAGGGTTCCTATATAGATAGTGAATGGTTTATATATTGGCTATTTTGAAGGTGAAAAAGAAATCAAACTTTGTTCCTATGAACTTGAGTTACTCTGTTGTTTCTATGTTAGGTTGCATGAGCGTCTGCAAGAATGTCAGGGAGACGAGGTTCTGAAGGTTGCAGCAAGTACCAAAGTTCAGAAATTTACAGAATGGGCTCTGAAATGCATCAGATTTCACTCTCATTATCAGGAGAACAGGGGACGAAGAAGAAGAAACCAGAGTACGATCGTCGAGGTCCAACTTCAGTTGTCAGCTTTCAAGACATTCTTGGAACTTGCTGGTGATCATCTTACAGGAAAAGATTTTACCGAGGCTTTTGATGCAGCATGTTTCCCTGTTGCTCTCTTCTCGAGCTCATTTGACCCTGGTTGGGCATCAGGAATCTCAGCAATTGCAGTCCAAGGGTTATTGGGGATGCTGGTAGAGGGTGGTGCAGACAATGTAAACCAATGCTTTCTGGAAGCTTCAAGATTTGGGAGTACCGAACTCGTGCGGATCTTGCTTCAGGTAATTAGTCTTCTTTTAGTTTATGTAATAGAACACACTTGTGTAGTATCTTTACTTTGTTCACTAGCTGACTATCATTTGCACCAACCAACATTGTTCTAATGTTAGTAGAAAGCGCTCGACACGAAGATCAAATGTAAAAACAATCACCTGCTATCATTTTGAAAGTTGATGTTGTTGGAGTATAAGTTGATACATTATTAGACTTTCTCATATATATAGAGTTAAGCTTTTAGATGAACTCTGCAGCAAATTCAACAAAGTTTCATATCTGGGCATTCAATTTTCAAGTCTTGAAGCCCCACAAAAATAAAAAATAAAAAAAAGATCTAGCCCCAACCACTTGAGGGGAATAATTTAACTTGCTACATCTACTAGCCTAGCGTTCAAATAATTTAACCTGCATTGGTGAGAGCCTCATGCAGTGGGCCGCCTAGTATTCACTGTTTGAAACTAATGCTAATGACAGGTCCTTCCAAATAGTTTGACCTCTTAAAATAATTGAACACCCAATCATTATTTTATCACTTTTATCAGTCGATCAATTGTTCAACTTCTAGGAAACTCTTTTTTTCTTCATCTAGTGTTTCACCAAATATGAGTTTTTCTATGGCACTCACTAGCCTTTACTTCTTGTTTTCATTTTAGCCCATATTTGGGAAGATCAAAAGCACCTGCAGGCTGCAGTTGATTTTGTTGGGATCTCAGGTTTACTAGGATCAAGGAGATTCTTTCTTTTCTTCTGACTCAACATGTGATGTAAAATTGACAGCGACTTAAACGAATGGCAGACATCACAAAGACAAATTTTGGTTGATAACTCTATTGACCATGAAAGTGCTAACCATTTCACAGTGAATGAGGATGTCCTGCATGAATAGTCTGCTAATCACTTGCTTGAAACAATTTCTTTATGGGCCTGAAAACTTTTGGCCTTCTCTTTTACTTATTAAGATGCTTGCATTTGCTTTTTTTATTATTGTACTTGAATATTGAGATATCCTCTTTTTTTTTTTTTTGAATGTATGAATGTCATCAAACCAATGGTGTATCTCAATATATGTATATATAATCTGTTTAAGTAGTATGCCTTTCGTGAATCTCAAGCTTCGGTTCCATATCTCTACATACCAATTGTCATATGACAGCTTGGCAACATGTTCGTAAACATGGATTTAATGCTATCATCTTTATGGCCTCCTAAATATGCTATTCCTTATCCAGATTGCTCAGAGGAATAGCTTGGACATTGATGTTGATCTTGCACTTGTCTTTGCCTCTCACTACTGCAAAATCAGAACTATGGAGTGCTTGGTCGAAGAGGGAAATGCAGCCAACTTACTGGGTCCTCTGGTGCGAGCATCTGAGAGAGGGTGCATGCAGGTTGTCCAATGGTTTGTTAACCAGGGATGTGGAGACATGGATCTCTGCCTGGCCTTAATTGCTGCCACCTCTAGCATCCAGTTAGGTGTTTCTGCTTATCTTCTCTCACAAATTCCACATCATGTCCTTGCTGCTGTTAGCATCGAGATTCTAAAGACGGTAAGCGAGAGAAGTCGAGGATCTCTCGATGGTGTTGCCTTTCTTCTCTGCAATGACTTCCTTGGTGACCCTACTGCAACATATGCTGTGGCTGACAGCATTGCAAGCTCCAATGATGAGGTTGTGGCACCCGAGTTGAGGGCTTTTTTGAAGGAGCACTGGTCTGAGGATGCATTTGCTGAAGGATTGAGCTCTGGTCAGGACCACTATGTAAATTTCATGAGGATTCTGCAAAGAGGCGGCTCACCCATCTGCCTAATGGACCTGCCACCACCGCTGGTGACTGCCATTGTATACAAGCCTCTGTATAGGGAGTGCACGGAAGCAGGTGGGAAATTGCTACCTCAAAAACTAAGAGGGAAGCTTGTGGAAGCAGCCAGTAGGCTTGGTGGCAGGCAGGTGGATAATGATAGCCCAGCAAAAGAGCTTTTGGCAATTCTGGAGCATCACCTGCCCCGCCATTTTCTGCCACTATGACAACTGCTCACTTGTACACACTCGTAAGGAACAGCAGATGAACTTTGCTTTAGCCCTTTGATCCACGGATTCCCTATGCCTTTTTTCCTGTGTCTTCGTGTTCAGAGTGCCGGAATAGTTACAGTGGGTGTCACAGACATCCTATGGTAAGTTCAACACAGTATATCTTGATCATCATCATTCGGGTATAACATCATGAGAATATCATTTTGTTCGGCAGCGTCATGTCCGTATCTGACACACATGGTGAGTTCACAGCTTCCACCCTTGATGACTTGAGAAAGTGCAGTTTCTTTAAAATTTGCCATCAGGCATAGCCGAATAAGCTGTTCATAATAACAATTTAGAGGTTTTGCGTGTTTTTTTCTTGCTGCCTTGCTTTCCTTTACATAATTGCAATTAGTTTTGACCATCTTGTTTGCTTTGCAGGATTCTCTTCTGTTGGTAGATGTGATGTCATGCACTCGTAGCGGGTCACAAAGTAGCTTAATTCCCTCCTCATTGAGTCACTACCACATCTTTCACTTTGTGCATATCTTATCCTCTCAATTTGTTATGCCTGAGTCATGGGTACTTTCTTTCTGATTTACTTATGACAAGCATCATTACATACAGAAGCTTGCATTGAAATGATCCCGCAAAAACTTCTTTCCTGTGTGCTATATCAGCCAATGCTGCTCCATGCTAAATGGATCATTTAGAGATCACCCTGTGCATCACCAGCTTCACTCGATAGGATGCAGTCACCGACCGTAGCAAGCATACTGATACCATATGAGATCAGCATATCAAACAGTCGATACCTTCAGAACATTTTCAAGGCTTTCGATGCCATATATTGTCTCTTTTTGATTGATTTCATCTTTCACTTAGCATAAGGTTTGATAGCTGAAAAAATGGTAATTGTTACTGGATGTTATAGAAGACTTACTGTCCTGATTTCAATAATCTAAACCAGTTCTGATTTATTTCTGTGGTTACAGCAGAGCCAATTGTTCTCTTTGTACTGCTACTGCTAGTTGCAGAAATTGAATCATGTTGGCAGTGAAGAGTATTAGTACTCAGGAAAACATGGACATATATAATCTATATGTGAATCATGAAGACCAACATCATCATAGTTTTGTCTTTAACATCTTTCTTGTAGAAGTCTTTCTTTATCCATCATATGTCTCCACTAGTTGATCAGTGAATATGTAAAGACCTATGCTACCTTAATGCATGTTGAAGGATACATGGAAAATTTGTGAAGGCAGAAAGGAATCTTGTATCTGCTTCAAAGGACAGCATATATGGTATCACTTTGAGGAACACACCACTTGTTCAACCAGGAAGAAAAGAACATCAAATCTAACAGGATAAATGTCTCTGAATTACCAATGTAAATTTAGATCACATTCAACTGTGTTTCTTGATAAACTATGTTTGTAATTCTATTTGCCACAACAACAACAACAAAAAGATTGTTAGAAAGATCTTTTTTTTAAGTTTGAATATATTCATTTGGAATCCGAGCTCTTCTATTTTCTACCTTTATCTATCTTTTCTTTGGTTTCCGACTTATTTTCTCATCAAATGCTCGATTTTTTCATTAAAATATGTTTTGGTTTTTACCTTTCGATCAATAAAGAATATTTTTTTGTGTGTATGAATCGATATTGTTACATTTGAATTCCTTCTCTACGCACAATTTCTTTGGATCAAAGAAAGAAATCTATACTCATCTTGTGCTATCTAAATGAAAGCTCACAGAATAATTACAAGTAGGAGGATGCCATCTTTCGTACGTCCGAAGGCATAAAAGCCAGGAAGACGAGCACGCCGAGAAGTCCAACAGGAAGTAGCAGCAGCAAGGAAGGCGGAGGCGGTAATGGCGGCAGAACCAGTGGCAGTATCAGCAGCGATGCAGTGAGGAAGAGGAGCAGCAGAAGTGATTCCACGGTGAAATAGGCAGCAAATGGAGGAGCTCCGAGTTCTGGTGCCTGCGGTAGACTTCTCCTATGGTCGATGTTGGAAGCCATTGCCGATCTGCTCCTCCTCGTTCTGCCGTCCATGAAACCACCACAGTGAGCTTGTTGTAGGTGAATCTGGTCGTCTGGAACTCCCGAATCTGAGCTCGGCAACTCGAACTACGTTTGCAGGACTTCAATCAGATCACCTGCTCACCAAAGGAATCAGTATTCTGTTACAGCACATAGTCTTCCGCGAAAGGAAGAACAACTTCACAAAAGAAGAATCTAACATGAAACAAAGAAACCATTGCCATTCGAATACCTCACCTGGAATGGAGTTCCTTCTTGAGATCACAATCAACAGCAAGACAGCAGAATAGAGAAGACAGAGAGAGAGAGAGAGAGAGAGAGGAGACAATGTTGATCATGGCTGCAGCAGTCCTTATATGGGTTGGGTGGAAGTCTGAAGCGTGTCAACGTTGGAATTATGGGTTCAGATGCAGTGAATCCCATGTGTTCAGCGTGGAATTCTCATGCAGATTCGGCGGCGTTCTTTAGGAGGCGCGATGAGAAACGACAATCAAAAGATTCAGATTTTACATATGATAATATACGAAGAACGAATTATGTCGGATCAATTTTTTATGATATTGACTTCTCTCTTCTTAGTGATCTCAGCTCGCCTCCGCCTCCGCCTCTGTCAAAGTGAATGATGCTAGCGGAAGATGGGCACATCTGCTTTGAGGCAGGTTGGAAAGGGAGAGGAAAGTCCGAGGCAAAGATGGTGGGCTGAACGAGGAAGAAGAAGAAGCCGAAAACCATGAAAATGACCATCGAAAGCACTTTCCTCGCAAGTTCAGTGTAAAAACAGAGTCAGCAAGCAAGAAAAGTACAACCACTCCACTTGACATTACTCTCCTCGAAAAGGTCAAATTCTGAAGCAATGGTGATGTGAGAGATTTCTACCACTCGGAAATCCTCAGCTTTCAATATCACAAATAAATTAATTGAGAAGAACAAAAATTGGTGATAACTGTCATATTTATTTGATCATTAAATCGAGTCAACTTGAATAGTCTGAATGTTTATCATATTATTTGATCATCAAATTGAGTCAACTTAAATAGTCTAAAGGATTCTTCCAGAAAAAACAAACATTATTATTTGGGATTGATAAGATATATTCTAGTATAGTCAGCACGGACGTAGAGTCTTGGGACTGAGATGGAACGTCACGTTGGATGTGCCATCTCAAACTCAAGATGACGGTTGCCCATTCCCGCACCATATGAAATCGTACTAAATAGGACCATACGGTAGAAGGTCATTCTAGAAAGCTCGAAGCGGCACTGCGCGATACCGTTCCATGTAGGTCGATCCGTACTTATACAAAGGAACCTGATGACGAAGAAGTAAGCCACTCGCCAAGAGAAAAGATAACGCCCGGGGGACAAGGCTCAAACTCCACCTAAACCCGACAAAAGGCTCCCATCGAGCGACAAGCTGCACAGAGGATCCTATGCATCAAAGGTTTGAGAGTTCATTAACAGGTATCAAAGACTACAGGTCAAAGGCATGTTCTTCGAGTCAAAAGCATGTTAATTGAATGCCATTACAACCACCGTCGTAATGCTACTAGCGGTCGATGTCCAAGCTTGTTCATCCACCATGAGTGAATTCTAGTTTGATTTCTTTGCAATCCAAGCAAGGAATGAGTCATCTTCTGATCCTTTGGATGCATTGAACCATCCAATTCTTTGACCACGGAGGAGAACCTCTTGTGATGCACTCTCTCGTATGAGCCGACACAATCACGTTGAGAACGTTGACAACCGACATCGCTATTACGTGTTGCAGGGCAAGACTTTTCATGTTCATGTACCTTTGTAGGAACAAATAGGTTAATTTCCATTGTTTGGATGATATATCTCTTTCCAAAATCCTTAAATCATCAATCTCTAGTTTTAATATTCCAAAATACCCCTTAGAAAAGCTGTCATTTTTTCAGCCCAAATCCAAAATTGTTTCTACAAACTGTTCATAATATTTCGTGAATTAGTTTTTATCCACAAAACACTGTATATTATTCTTAAAATACTATATAGTATTTTTTTAAATATTATGTAGTATTTTATTTTAAAAACACTATACAATGTTTTTGATATCAGGATATTTTTTAAAAAAATTACTTTATCATAATTTTTTTTTAAATTTTTTTTCATATTTTAGATTTTTTTTTGATGATATTTCTCTTTTCAAAATTCTTAAATCATCATTTTCTATTTTTAATATTCCAAAATACCCCTTAGAAAAGCTATCATTTTTTCGCCAATTATTTATAGTATTTTCGAAATTGATTTTTATCTATAAAATACTGTATAATATTCTTAAAATACTATATAGTAGTTTAAAAAAAATATTATATAGGATTTTATTTTAAAAACACTATACAATGTTTTTGATATCATGGTATACTTAAAAAGGTGATATTTTCCTCACTATTACTATTATAATTATATATAATTATACATGTCATTTTCAGATACATAGGTTATATTATGACATTATAATTTGGATATATATATATATATAGTGGTACTGACATATGTATTTTATTTGTCAGACCCTTTTAAATCGACTAAAAATTATTATAAAAAAAAAATAAAGGAATCCAAATGCACGTAAATTTTTTTAATAAAAAATAAATGATAAAAATAAGATTTGAATCCAAAATTTTGTAATGATTTATTAAAATAATTGATAAGGGATCATTTGGTCAATCGATCGATAAACGATAAAAAAATAATCTCTTATTGATCGTTATAAAAGATAAATGACAAAAATAATAGTAGCTCATTAGAGGGATCATTGTGCTGTGCACTCGTCCTCGCGGTGCTTGCTGGACCTCACAAGAGGTATCCTCTCTTCCAAGCTTTTTCCTACCTCTTGTAGTAGTCCTCTTCATGAGGGTGTGGACCTCGGATGTCGGGTGAATGCGACGGACGTCCAAAGTGGACTCCTCTCGCCGGAGCTGCCGTTGGCGTACGGCTTCCTCGCCCGCCGTCTCGCCTCTTCATCCAGCGCTATTCGCTGTTCCAAAGGCCATGCACAGTAGTGTGTCACTCCCGTTTCTTAGATGGATGATTAGAAATGTTTCGATTGAATTAGAAAATCCTGAAAAGAAACCCAAATACAAACGAATGAATTCTTCAATGAATACGATCAAAAAGGGTTGACACCATTATCATAATAAGTGGAAGAGTCGGAAAATTGAAGGAACCAAATATGAGAATAGAATTGGAATCTAAAACTCTCTCTCTCTCTCTCTCTCTCTCTCTCTCTAATTTTCTCTTGAAATTTCCAAAGCTAACTCATTTGGCTGAAGAAGAGGCCTTTCTTCGGTATGAATTTAGCTATTGCCTGTGTTAGTTCAACAAGAAGAGTAATTGTCTCGATGGCTTTGACATGTGTTCTTATCTATACGTACTTTACCATCGTTCTAAACGTGTTTCTCGGCTGCTTCCTTGAGACGAGAGGTGGCACATCACAAGTCATCTTATCCAATGGGAAAGCATCATTGGATAGGATGAATGCATCATGATCCCAATTCCAAGTCAACTTGTAGGTTTCTCACACCCGAGCTTGTCGATCGATCATGAATCAATCGTAATCCAATCCAACTCCTTTGCTCATCTCTAAACAAGGAACAATGGACTCATCATCTTCTCTCTTCGATGCATTGGACCAAACATTTCTTTGGGCACGAAGGAGTAATTCTTGTTGAACACCAACTCATGGAGTCAAAATTGGATTGCAGGGGTTGACATTTATGTTCTTCTTTTCATAATTATCATTATCATTGTTGTTGTTGTTACTATCATATTTTTCTAAAATATCATATTTGTTATTACATTTTTTGTGCGAATACATATATGCTATTCTTAACAGGTCATTTAAGTTAATGATACTTTTGATCAAAGATCTTAATTTGAGTGGGTTGGATCAAGTATTTCACATAGAGAAAAAAAAAAACACAAAACAAAACATATTGTAATGAAGCACAACTGAATTGGGTTATGGAAGTGACTCATGTTGCATGTACTGATAACCTACTAATAAGCTTAAGTCTTATATTATATTGATATCTAATTTGATATATAATTGTCACGATCGAAGCTAAATAGATTCACTAATCCATAAATTTCATTTTAATATAAGAATTTGATATCTAGCATGGTGCATATGAGACGTAACCTAATAGTAACTCTAACAAGTGATTCCATCCGTACATAATCTTTTTTTACTCAAAACTCTCTCATCCTATCATAATACTATATCGATTTTGCTACTAAATGTTACAACGTAGCCACGTAGACAAATTGATTTATCAACTTCATTTTGATTTTAAATCATTTATTAAGATATTTAAGCTGAAATTGATATTAGTATACTTATCGGATCATTATAAGTCAATCTTAGTCTTATCTACTTTCAAAACTAATCAAAGTGTTATAATAATAATTCTATTTCAAAGATTATAGCAAAGTGAACTTATTTCTAAAACATAAAAAAAAAATATTAATGGAGCTTACATAATAGACTTTTGACATTTGATTAGTATAGTTCTAAATCCACTTGCATTTCTTTCTTATTTATTTTCTGTGAAATGTATTTTAGTAAATTGAACCAAAACTCTGCAACAAACAATTTAAATAAAAATTGTGCACAAGAATAGAGTATTTTTGCTTTCTCATTTTAATGAATAATATATTGAGAAAAAGGGAAACATGCGAAAGAGAAATTGAAGCTGTAACACTAAATCAAGGTATTATTTTGATTTAGTAGTCATGTGTCGATTGTGGATCATATAACAACTGACTTAGTTAAATAAAGCTACGATGATGTTCATCAAATTCATCTTGTGATGTTTTTAATTAGTTGAGTGTCGCGTTAATATAATGTGATATCGACTTAATATAAAAAATATATATCGAAGAAAAATGATATCGTTTGATAAGCTCCATAATTAACTTTTATTAGTGAAAATTCTTTTAGACATGAGAAATTGAACATTCTATAAAGCATTAGGAAAGACTCATCCTTATCTATTCATTGGTACTAAATATGATTTTATCGGAATTAAAATCTTAAAAATACTAAACTCAAGCTATAGTGTATTTATTTGTATATAAAATTAATACTTTTATCAAGTATAACAAGATTATCATAAAAAACTTATATTTATGACTAGTTTTGTGATATAAACTAAAATAATTAATTGTAAATCTAATTACATCCCTCCGGTTTATCATTTGATTTGTTTGCAAAAAAAAAAAAAATCAAACACCATAATTTTTATTTATTTTTCAAGACCTAAAAAAAAAAATATTTTTCACTAAATCAAACAAAATCATATGTTTCTGTTTGATTTAATATAGCATCAATACCACCATAATGGATTCCCTATTGTACTTTGTATGTGCACCAATCATCACCTTGGTTTAGTTTGGTAAACAATTATATACAAATATATTCATCTCTAAAGTAAATGATTTTAATATTTATCCTTTTAAATTTAACACATATTTTCCTTAAAACCTAAGTACTTTACATATATGCCCTCGCGGTTAATCTTCATTGTAGAATAGAAAATTCTAAATTTTATTAAATTTTATTTAACCTTTAGAAACCTCTATTATGATTAGAAGTAATTTATGACCAATAGTTTGCATGAGTTAGCTATTGATATGATGTTTGGATGGACATACACTATAATAGAATTTGTAGAGGTACATATGTCATTTGGAACATGTGGAAGGATAGATATGTAAAAGTACCTCAGACATTCTTAGATAAGTTTGATCCCATACTCTCCCCTCAAATCATGCGCCAATCACCCCACAAGATAATCAACCAATCATTTTATGCCACGCAAGAGAATATAGACCCTGTAGCAGGCAGTGGCTCCCTCGTAATAACAGAAAAAGCTCGTCCCCTTTATTCGAACCTGACCAGTTTCGTCGACGCTTCGAGGCGGCCTATAAATACCGCCGCCCATCTGAGCCTTTTTCTCTTGAGAATTTTACCTCTCCGCCCGAAGGGGCTCTTCCAAACCCTAATGGCCCAAGAAATCATGGACCAAACCCTAGAGGCCATCGAGAGTTGCCGATCGCCGCCGGATTCCTCCACCCCATCCCCATCCCCATCCCTCTCCCGTGCCCTCTCGTCCAGCCGCCTCAACGCACGGGCTGCCGAGTTTGTCCCCCGCGGCGCGCAGCCCCCTGCCCCTGCCACTGCCCCTGCCCCTGCCCCGGCGCCGATCCACCACGGCCACGCTCCCGCGGCGCATCCGGTGATGCACGTCTTCCACCAGCCGCAGCCAATATCGGCGTACTTCGGTCCAGGGCCTGGTTCGTTTGAGTACTACGGTGGTGGGGCTGCTGGCGGGTTTGGAGAGCACGAGGGAGGAGGGCAATCGAGTGTTGATCCGGATCCAAACTATGCGGCTAGGGACGGTCTCTCGGATGAAGTTGTCCAGAAGATCATTAAGCAGGTCTGTGCTTTTTTCACTCAAATTGCGACATTAATTTCCTAGTGAGGTACTCGATAAAATTCAAATGATTTTTGGGTGGTGGAATGTGAGTTCCTTTGTCGGAACTGTAGAAGATGAACTGATCCGTCAGCTGAAGCTTCGTTAATAGTGCATTATCTTTAAATTATATTGTGGAATGTGGCCCATGATATGACTGAAAAACGAAACAAAGACTGAGTGGGGTATGTTATTATATCTGCAGGTGAACCTTGCGATTGATGTTCTCCGCAACATAGAAATATGAAAATTGATTATTGTCTTATAGATACATGTTGTTGGCTGAGGACGAGAAGGGATATTGATGTAGGAATTAAGGTGATGAATCGCTAGAAGGCTCACCTCTTTTAAACATGGTTATAAAATTTGCTTGATACTGGTTTTGATAATCTATCATATCAGCGTGGTAGCAGTGTACCATGCGGTTTACTATGCTGTTCAATATTAGTCTAATAAAATAATAATGATTGACAACTTAGATTACACAATGATTCTGTCTTTTCTTTTTTGAACTCCCAGTGTGACATATCATGTTTAGTTCTATATCAGATGTGGAAGGTCAATCGAGTTCGTTTATATGGCCATAGCAAGCCTAGTGGTTCAGACATATCAAGCTATATGGGCTAGTTATCTTATTGTGTCAATTCATAACAAATGATGTCAGAACAAATTTATTATTGGGCATGGTGACGAGTCTTAAGGGAGAGTTATATGTGGATGAGGCTGGAGCACATTACAGTGTGGAGCCACTTCTGTATGGCTTCACATGCATTGTACTGGTGTTTGAATCTGGATTATGATTTTGGTCTTGATGAGGGTGTCAAACCTTAAGTGGAAGAGATTATGATATTCCATGTTTAATTGCATCTATTTATTTGGTTTATAAAGTTAGAGTAGGTCTACTACCATTAACTTGTGCTAAGTATTTTGGGATAGTGGTTTGGTTCTATCAATGGGTTAGTTATACTATAGGATCAGACTAGGACATTCATCTTACATTGTTCATTTGGATAGATAGTGTGCTTGCACAAACACATTAATTCTGCACCTTCTAACTCTTTTCATGCTGGATTTTGTCATGTGACAATGATTGGCATTTAAAAGTGAATCTGCTTTGCTTGTCCCTGATGTTCTTAACGCAACAAGATTAATAATCACACTTGGTTGGACCTTGTTTTGTACAAAATGAAAGTTAAATGACATTGCTTTAAGATAATTTATGTTGTCTTTTAAGGTAGTTGATATTTCATTGGACAATCCCCTTCTTCCTGCTTATGAATTTCTGATTTTCGAATGATGGTATGTATGCAAAGAATCTCAGTATTGTTAAGTGATTATAATTTTAAAATGTAAATTATAATCTAAAGACACTATTGTCTTAAATCTTTAACTCTCAAGTATATTGTTGTACAGATAAAGGTTCTGGAGATAGAATTTACTATTTGAGTTTATCATGCTGTATTTATAGAGATTTTTCTCCATGACTGTCGGATGGCTGGCTAATTACTTGACAGACATGGTCCTGGAATTTTCTAAAAGCCATCTGAGCCTTGGCATCCTTTCCAATGAATGAGTCCAAACAGCACCTCATTTGGTCATGGTTAATCCAGAAGGGCTTATTACAGCAGTGTCTCATGTATTTTGCATACTGATGTGGGATATACTGCCCTTTATACCATCTGTATATCACATCATAAACTGGGAACACATTCTAGTAAGTTGACTGCAAAGATTTTAAGTGAAAATAAGTTGATCAATTGCCATTAAGGGCTGTGATTTTGGATGTGCCTTTATTTGTGTAAAAAATAATTTAATAAAAAGAATTATCAGATGCTAAATAAGATTGTTATGTGTGGTAGATAGGTAGTGGTTTTTAACTCTTATAACAAAAATCTTGACCTGGATGTCCATGTCCTTCCTCAGATAGGAAATCCATTACACTCTCTGATTTATTATAATAAAAGGAGAATGTTGTCATATGAAAGAGTTGAAATAAGTAAAACAGTTATTTTTAAGAGAGCAACGATGATGAAGCAATGATATTTTGTAGAAAGGTTGGGAAGAAAAACATTGGATAAATGGGAAGGGTGAGCATAGGAGAGTGGAATGTGTTAACTCAGATGTTATTTAACCATAAATTCCAGAGACTGCTGTTGGGAAGGACGAATACATTGAATAGATAGAGTCCGATTCAGGGTCCAACTTGTATATATTGCTTTTTTCCAGGTTCGTGCTGTGTACACTGTATTTGTCTGTAATGCATCAAAATTACGATATGTTGTACAATTTTGTTTTTATTTTATTTTATTTTATTCTTTTGGGTTGGTGAGGGGCATTGAGGATTTATAATTTCTAATATTGTATTATGATACCATCGCCTGATTACATTTGCTTATTAGAAGAGCATAGTCTTACAAAGTTGATTGACACTTTATGATTGTCCAAATTTCAGATAATCATGATATCCATGGAGTGTTTGAGTTGAACTAGATGACAATGGATTTTTGTCTGCTGTTGCAATAAATTTTATTGTTTATTTCTTGCTATTTTCACAAAATTATGCCTTTCCAATCAATTTCATACATTGTCTTACACTCTATTATCTGATCTAACTTTTCTTTTTCTTTTTATTTTCGAAACCTACAATTTTATTATGGACAGGTTGAGTATTATTTCAGTGATGCAAATCTTGCTACAACTGAACATTTGATGAGATTTATTACCAAAGATCCTGATGGGTTCGGTAAATATTCTCTTGTTGGCCATTCAAGCTTGTTATTTTTAGTTGACTTTTATTATGATCTAATGTTAAGACTTTCATATTTTTATTTTTTTCTCAATAAGGAACATGTCTTGTTTAAAGATGCTGGTCCTAACAATGCTAATCATGGAAGTAGAATGTGAGGATGAGTGACTAAGATGCAATATGGACTTGAGTTTCAATGAGTCATGCATATCCATGAGCAATATATGCTTTAAACAGCATTGTAGTTGGCTAAAATCCTGGGATTTTAAGGTTTCAACTTGGCTGGGTTGGTTGAAGGTCAACCATTATTGTAACTAATCGAGTGCAATGTGGGTTGCTGAGACTTGCTTGATGTGAGACCAACCTGAGTCGCAGTTCTAATGTTGATTAATTAAATAGCTGCTGTAAGAGAATGTTCGGAGTTTTTTCTTTGTTGGACAGAGTTTTCGGTTTGGGTGAATCGTATAATATCTGCCTACACAGAGATCTATTGGCTTGAAGGTGTATTCTGTACTTGCAGAATATTAAGTTCAACTGGCAGTCTCCTAGACATCTAAGGAGGGGTTTGCAAATGTAGCACATTAAAACTTTAAATTATAGTTGCAAAATATTAAGTTCAAGTCAAATCCTGGACAATTGTCAGTTGCAAAATGAGCAACCTTACCGGTGTACCAGGGCTCACCCTCTTTCAACATAAATGGATCCTTTTAATAGTTACTATAATATTTTAACATAAATGGATCCTTTTAATAGTTACTATAATATTTTAAAATTAAGAGAGTAATTGATGGCTGTTCAATTTCTCATCTACTTCCTCTAGGTGTTAAATATTTCTTACTATAGTATTCTAGAGTCTTTATTGAATTGTGCTTGCAAGTTGCAACTTAATGGGTCCTATTAAGAAGTTGCTATAATGTCTCATATGGCATTGTTAAATAGCATTGACTGAACTAACATTTTTATTGCTGAAAAATGATGGATAATTATGTGTTGGTGAATGATGAATGCTTAGTCACCTAGAAAGGCATAATTTGTGTGTCAACATTATAATTATTGGTTAGATTACTGTATTTTGGAATCAATTGCTCATTTATTAAATTGGACAAAAAATATTGTTTTTTTTAAATAGTAAAGCTGCAGTTCTGCAAGTAGCACTTTTTTTTTGAGGATCTCTTTTTATTATCAGATGATCAGAAATTGAACGATCGAGAAGTTAGAAAAATTGTCCAAATAGTGATTGTCTGATTATTTAATTTAATCCTTTTCTTCTGTGCAGTACCAATATCGGTTGTTGCAGCTTTTAAGAAGATTAAGGCCTTAGTCCACAACAACTTCCAGCTTGCTGTGGCGCTTCGTACATCAACAAAACTTGTGAGTACTTCTAACATGCTTGTTTAACGCACACCATTTATAATGATTTCGTGTCGAACCTGTCTATGCTTCTATAGCTCTTTGAAGTCATATATATACTTGGACTAGGGTATAGTTGTACTGCATGATTCAGCCTTATATATCTGCCCTGATTATAGATGTCATATATACGGTATTATTTGTCCCAATTATAATTCTCAAACCACCACTAACACCGTGATTGTCACCACCGCCATAGATGCCAACCATTGGTCAATAACATTATCGATGCCATCACTATCATCACCACTGGTGGTCATGGTTGGCCATGGTCACCAAGGCTCTAAATGATTGGTCCCAATTATAATTCTCAAACCACCACTAACACCATGATTGTCACCACCATCATAGATGCCAACCATAAGTCAATAACATTATCGATGCCATCACTATCATCACCACTAGTGGTCATGGTTGGCCATGGTCACCAAGGTTCTAAATGATTGGTCAAACTGGAACGTATAAGCTGATGTTTATGGCTTCCGCTGAGTATTGGCAGTGCAACATATAACTTGATTCAGGTATAATGTTTTTTTATTTTAATTTTTTTAATTTTATTATTTTATTCAATGATATTGAGTATACATCGGTATCATAGTCACTGTCACCACCACCACTGCCATTATCGCTACCACCACAATCACCTATTATTGTCGCTGGCATTACTGCAAGTGGCATTTGTTAATGAGTAGGTTTTCTGAAGATTTATTCCACTAGAAAAGAACTCTAAAGCTTAGATATCTAATGTGACCAAATGTATTCACAAATATGAAGAACTATTGATTTTTTCTTTCAAAATTCCTCTCCCAGAAAGGAGACTTAATACCAAACATGCCCTGAGTATGCCTGATTTGAGTCAAAATTACAGGTTGTGAGTGATGATGGGAAGAAAGTTAGGCGCCAACAGCCTTTTACCGAATCAGACTTGGAAGAGTTGCAGGTGAGATTCAGTCAGTTCTGTATTGAGGTATTTTGTGATTTTGTGTGGTTTAATTGTGATCACAATCAATCTTGTTTCTCTTTTAGTCCCGCATTGTCGTGGCCGAAAATCTGCCTGAGGATCATTGTTACCAGAATCTTATGAAGATTTTCTCAGTTGTTGGCAGGTAGAGTATCTGATAGTTTGTAAATGCTATACGGAGTTTCCTACTAAATAACTTGAATAATGTTCTGTAGTGTAAAGACAATTCGCACATGCTATCCTCAGCCCTCCAATGGAACAGGTGCTGCAACTAATAGACCAACAAAACTAGAAATGCTTTTCGGTAACAGAGTATGTATCCGTTTCTGTTGTTCTCATTGTGTAATTGATAAACACATTTTTAATGTGACTCGGCTTGCTTATTTGGTATTGGTACTTGCACATGGTTTATCTTTAGCTCTCTATGCTTTACATTATTTTTAATTTCAAAAAATTTTCCCTGGATTTCTCTGCCAACGTTTTTATAGTAAGTAAAATCATTCTGTAACTAGAATCTTACCAATATAATGTCTCTGAAAAATGAGAAACGTATCTTTTTCATGTTCCTGCTGTTAAAGGCAAATGATGCTCATATTTATTGAACCATGGTGCTTGATGAAACAAATTGTGTTGTTGGACTGTGAGTAGCTTGTTAAATTTTCTTGTTCATCACATGGACATGTGGGAATTAAGGTATAAAATCTTTATTCGATGATATTTTGAGATGTGGTTTAATTATTTCTTTGTAGTTGCATGCATTTGTGGAGTATGAGACTGTTGAAGATGCTGAAAAAGCAGTAAGTTTGATGAAATCAATTTAGCACATTTTTTAAACTGCAATCCTCTGAGTATGTTGTTCTTTTGGCATGCAGGTTGCAGAACTCAATGATGAAAAGAACTGGAGGAGTGGTCTTAGAGTTCGATTGTTTCCTAAATTTTTGGTAAATTTAATAATCTTTTCTTTCACACTTTCCTCACACTGGCTTTCCTACTCAGACATAAAACTTTACCCTTGTAAAGTAACTTGGTCTTCATCATTTTCCAAATTACCTTAGCCAGCGGGTTGGTTTTGTGTATGCAATGCTTTATACCTCTTGGATGTCTCGTTTGTGTGCATGCACTTGCAAGAGTTTTAGAAACTATTGGTGGTGTGCGATAAGTGAGAGGAATATGAGAGGTAACAGGTAGCACTTTTAAACTGCATTTTTGTTTTTAGGTAAACATTTTGCAGACTCATTGAAGAGAACTTTGTTACAGTGACATATACACAATCTTAATGTAACTGTTTAATACAGCATGAGATTGGAAATTAGTAATTCTGCTGATTTAGTCTGTATATGGCCATGAAGAGGATTTTCTGTAATGTACTAGACTTATAGAGGAAAATTTCTTACTTTTTGTAGGTTCTTGCTAACTTTGCAAATTTAGGTTGGATTTGAAGATTCAATAAAAAAATTGTTTTATTTATTTATATCTATTTTAAAGCTTTTAACTTCAGTCACCGGTGGTCACTTTTTGAAATTTATTCACACTTAGCTTAGCTTAGCTTGGTCAAATCTTACATGAGATTTGGGTTTCTAGAAATAATGTCTCTTTGACCAAACACTTCTGATTCTTTATTTGTTAGATCTTATCTAGTTACTTTGCAAAGAGGAATACTGACCTGGAATTACAGTCTTCACCTGTATTATTTGAAATTTCTGTTAATGTTCTTGCATGAGTTATTAATCTTTTCATGTTGTAAGTGGTGACTCTGATATCTGCATCTTCAATCCAGACAAAACATGGGCAGGGTCGAGGGAGAAAAGGGTCTGAAACTGATTTCACTGGAGAGGAGGATGTCTCCACATCCAACCAGTCAAATGAGAAGCAGGTTGAGGATGTCTATCACCTATCTGAAGTGTCACATGAGCATGAGGTAATAATTCTTGCACCATGTTGTTCTTGGTTTTTATCTGAAGTATCCATGTTTCCTGGTTCTCTCTCTCTCTCTCTCTCTCTCTCTCTCACACACACACACACCCACACACCTGCATGCACGGGCACGACTTCTGGTTAAAGCTTATCTAGAGTTATTTTTGGTCTACCTTAGTACTCTCTCTCTGTCCCCTATAGTACAAATAAAGCCATGTTTTCGGTCAAGATTGGAGCTCTGCTGCAGTTCAAAATCTCAATATTACTCCAAGGTCCTTTTTTCTAAGGCAGCTCAGATGTGTTCCCTTGAACAGAGCGGGGAGAGCTTCAGTGACAAGGATGGAGCACTAAGGCGGGGGAGAGGTCGCGGCCGTGGAGGGCGAGGACGAGGCCGTGGCCAGCATCACAGCAACAACCGTGGTGGAGGTCTAGCATTCGGCACTCCACCTTCCACCCATCTGAACCATCCCGAGCGTGACCAGTCTGTCTTAGCTACCAAGCAGCCTCCTGGTCCTCGCATGCCAGACGGCACAAGAGGATTCACCATGGGTCGGGGGAAACCAGTAGCCCCAGCAGGTGCGATCTAAAGACCTTTTTATTAGTGTGTTCGTTCTTTGTATTTGTTCTCGATGTGTATGTTAATAGTCGTCCTCGTGAGCCAATTTGCTGTGTTTGGTGTTAGTGTTGTTTCTGGATACACGTATGTCCAGTTATATTAGAGGGCGGTTTGGACCTGCTTTTGGGGCTCCTTTCCGGGTCTCAACTCTTCTCCACTTTGGACAGTCTGGTGTCAAGAAAGGAAAACACTATAGTAAAAGACAAATCTTGCTATATTCTAATAAAGCTTCACGAGTCAAAATAGGTATTGAACTTATAATATATCAAATCACAGAAAATTCGAATTATGGCTTGAAATCGATTTACATGTATTTAGTTTGGATGCTTACTCTTGTATCTTAACTCGTTTCAAAACCGATTTGAGGAATCTTGTGCTCGCTCCGTCTAAACTGGCCAAACCGATCTTATTATTTGAGAAAAAAAAATATTAGTTCTTATTAGGTGTTAAAACATTTCTGTGCCTTTAAAGTTTATGATTTTGTTTTACATTTTTAAATTAAGGGTTACCACATATCCCAAGCTCAACAACTCACACAAATGGCATTGTAATTAATACTTCTTAATTGATTGTTGCTATAATGAAGTTGAAACTCCAAAACGACACTAAAGAATATTACATATAAATATGATAGCATATACGACGCATTTGAACATTTGAAGGGATGTATAATAATATTAAATTTTAGAGGCTGCCAAACGTCATAACAAATTTCCGACTCCATTTTGGACCCACTTATGATTACAAAACCACGACTGAGCCTCCAATTTTGTCACTCGCGCCCGTCAGCTTCAAGACGAGGCTCCAAAATCCAAATCCCTCCCCCCTCTCTTCCTCCACAATAAAACAAATCCTCATTCTATCTCCGATTCCACTTCTCGCCCTCTCCGCCCCCCACCCTCATCATCTCTCCATGGCTGACTCCGTCCCTTCGATCCCTAGCCCTAACTCTGCTACTATTCTTCCTCTTTTACCACCACCGCCGCCCCCGCCGCCATCATGCCATCCTTCCGACCAGAGCCCCGCCGGTGGCGGCCGATTCTCGTCGTTTCGCTGCCCGGCTACGCGGGTGTCGTCTGAATTCGACAGCGACAGCTCCGTGTTCCTCCACAAGGTCTCCTGCAAGCTCTTCGATAACCTGGCCAAGCTCAAATTCTCCTTCCAGAACGACCGTGGTGGCCAGATCGCCTACCCCCAGCTCGGTTTCCTCACCAAGCACTTTGGTGTCCTCTACGACCTCGAGTCCCGCAATGCTCGTCTTAATGGGTCCTTCGATATCGCCAACTTCTTGCAAGTCCGCGCCACCCACGATGTCAAGGTTTACTATTTTTGTTCCTTTCCTCACTGCTTCCATTGTTATTAAAACTATTCTTGTTGCAATCGTTTTTTATGGTACTGACTAAAATATACTTTCTTCATTTACCTATTACTTCTCGATTGGAGTAATTTCTCTTATAGTAATAATTCTCGTGAAGAGTTTGGATTGGATAGGTAAATTTAGTTGTTGATGTTTGGACATATTGAGCTATATAAACGACAGACAGACCCCTTTGCACATATTGGATCACTTTGTTTCATGTTTCTGCAGCCACAAAGGCCAATGCTCTTGCGAAGACTAAGGCAAATGTTGAAACTGAAACGTAGTGTGAGTCCGAGTAAGCACCATATAATCAGTGAGGATGAGTTTTTTTTTCTACGGGCTAACATTTTTGTTTGAGGTACATTCAAAATGTGGGGGTTTTTTTTCTTTTTGTTAGTTATATTTAGGTTCTCCTTCAGGATGAGCCACCTTTGGAAGATACTGGTTGTTCTGCAGTCATTCAACTGCTCTAATTGGGTTGTTCCTGCAAAGTAATTCATTTAAAGTCTTGGTATGAAAATGGCTTCAGTCTAATAAAGTTGTATCAGGCTGTCCTCTTCATTGGCTATATATCTCTTGGTAACAATTAGCAAGCCAAACATTTTGTTATTTTCTTACTGTTCATGTGTTGTTAGGATTTTATTTTTCGTTTATTCATGTTGCTTTCCTCTGACATTCTGAGATCTTTATTCCTTATTTTTTATCCAATCAACTGGGTGAGGAAGATTGCCATCCAATTCATAACAGGCCATGATTCTTGAAACTTAATGTTATTGTATATTTTTTAATGAGTTTCCAGTTTGTTTTTCTACCGAGTCATCATAGAAGGGACCTTCTAGTCAGGTGATGATTTATATAATGAGAGTCCATTTGGCTACAAAAACAGTTTAGAGCTTACATGCATGATTCCTTGCAGCATTCAAGATAGCTTGATGATTTTCTCTTTTTCCTCTCTTGTTTGATTTTCAATATTTCCATCTCTTCTTTTTCCCTAGGAACTAGCATGTGTTGTGCATTATTTTTAATGTCAATTAGCCCTTTGGTTATAAGAATGAACTGGCGGTATTCATGTAGCCTGTTGACGGTGATTTCATTACATGTTATCTTGGTAAGTAATGCACCCAAATAAGTCATGTAAACACCGGTTTTTGCATATAAGCATATTTTAATCAAGTCTGTGCTTTTCTTTTGAGGCAATATTTATTTACTGGCGAACTGATTTGCTGTACAAAAATCAGATTGATGTGAAGTCAGGCTTGCAATTGATATTTGTGTCAGTTTATAATTGGTGTCTTATGGACAACTCATTAGGTTTCTTTTAGGGTAAAGTGTTTTCCTAGCTTGTTTCTGCTATTGCATAGGTATATGCTTTAATATATTATCTTTATTCTAAGTAGTAGAAGTTAATAAAAACTTGCCTTTGTTCCTTTCATGCTCCTATGCATTTTGCAAATCTTGAGTTTGTGTCTAGGTATGTTGTGCTTAGCTTCCATCCCATCTTTATATATGAACTGGCAGATTGAACATCAAAGTTCTCCCAGGTTTTTCTTGGTGGCAGTTGTTGTTTAAACTATCCTCAGGTCCTGTATATATGGTATTCGTGTACCTAATTACATGTCCAGCTGATCTCGTACTTACACGTTTTCTTATCATTTTATTCGTGTTGTGCATATTGTCATGGACACATTATACCTTTCACATCCCAAAGCAGTTGGGTCATGCAACACTTCTGCCATCACATTATAATCTAAATTTGGATAATTAGTTTCTTATGCGGTGTGATCCCATCATATTTTCTCTTATCAAATCTTATCTCTTTATAGTAAGGCAAATCTTTCTTTTTGTTGTTAGTTTATAAGATTGCTTGTGTTTCAGACTGGTCATAGTGGAGAGCCAAACTCTATTCATATAGGCTTATCAGCACAGTCTTTATCTGTTTCATGCACATGTGAAAATAACGAGTCTATTGTTTCTTGCTTCCGTTTTGGTAGTGCCTTCCTATTCAAGTATCATTATAAAAAGGTGCGTGTTTTTTGTCACTTGTATTTATCGTTTCTGGTAGATATAGTGATAAGCAATTATTCAATATCTACAAGCAACGGCTGCTTCAAACTGTTAGCTTAGCTTGTGCTTTGTTATATGTGATTTATGTCAACATTTGTTGATTTTCCTTTGATTATGATAATGAATATTATTGGTTGTTCAGTTGTAGACATCTGTGTGATTGACTTGGTTGATAATGTTGAATTTTTTTGTTTATGTGGATGGAAATTCAATATATTGGAGGTAGGTGACAAAGGAGGTTGACATGTGGAGGAGATAAGAAAGATGAGGGGTGATGTTCCTGCATTTTTTAATGGTAGGCAATGAAAAGGAGGAAGGAGCAAGAGAGGTAGAGTAGGAAAGAAAAATTATGATGCTTGTTTTTGCTACTTCTACTATATGGGGGAGTATAGGGAGGGGAGTAGAGAGAGAAGAAGTGTTTGAGGCCATTAAACTAGGCGGTTGCAGTGTTGATTTGTCAAGAGGCACTTGGGTGCCTGAGGCCATTAAACCAGGCACCTGTGCTGGTTGCCAAGGACAAGTGCTCACCTAGTCCAGTCCAAGCACCTAAGTGGGTGCCCGATACGAGGTGCTCACTTGGCCTAGTTGAGGCGCACTTTGGCCCAATCCACTTGAATCAAGCTTAAAATCAAGGTAGATGGAGAGAATTGGTTCTGTTGAACTTATCAATGTTGATGATTTGGTTCGATGCAACCAATTCATCAAATTAGCAACCCTCTCCCTCTCTCATGTGATCATCCCAATCATGTGATTGATTGAAAATTTAGCTTCTTTGCTGTTGACCACCTATCGATGATTGTTGTCACTTTCGAAAGCTTTTATCTTAATGTGATTTTTTGTGGATAATGACCTTCGCCTTTGCCTCTAACAACCCTTCTCATATTGTTGTCACTCTTGTTGTTATTGTCATTGTGATTTTTGCGGATGACCACTTCTGTCTTCGTCAGTTATTTTCTAATCAGTTGCCGCTGCCAATGTGATTTTTGCTTATGACCACCTTAGACAGCTTTCTCCAATCGGTGCTATGTTGTTGTGATTTTCGTTGACAATCACCTTCGACAACTCTTCTTTGATCGCTTTCGCCTCCAACATCTCTTATTCGATCGCCTATTGTTTCTCCTATGATCTTCATGGATGGTCACCTCTGCCTCCATCTCTCATAACTTATTCTGATGGTTCTCTGACCACTTGTCGTTGTCATGTGATCTTCATTGATGAGCCTCTGCCTTCGATAGCTTCTCGCTGTGATCTTCTTCGACTGTCTATTTTTCTGTGATGATCCTTTTTTAAATACACTCCTTCCAATTGAGTTAGTGATTTTGTTAAGTATATTATTCGACGCCTCGCTTCACTCGCACAAGTGCCAAGCACCTCAGACATTTTGAAACCTTAGCACTTTCAGTACCTAACAACTTCGACAACACTGGGTGGCAGAAAGAAGTTAGATATTGGATTGGTATTCATCATTAGTTTAGCTATTTTAGGAACAATATAGGCTCCTATTTTGAGTTTATAGAAGAACCCTAATATATTGATGGTCTAGGTTAAATAAGTTATTTAGCTATTAGGAACCTTGTTTGGAGATTTTACGTGTTACTTTTATTGAGATTTGGAGAATGATTAGATTATAATGACAATTTTGTTGGAAGACCTCTATGGGTAGCCATATATGAGAAGATGTAGGCCCAAGGTCTGATGCTTGTATGCTATTCCACTTTCTCTGCAATAAAGTGAATAGTTTAGCTATCTAGATAGTTGAGAGTTCTCTTCTCCATTTGAAGGAACCACTGTTAGGGGAATCACTTCTAACATCATTAATAGGTTCCAAGCCTTCACATTTGTTGAAGACCCATATTTGATTAATATATTAAAGTCACTGCTGACAATTTGACTTGATTTGGTGCACAAAGGAATGTGTTGCTTGAACAAGTCATCTAAGAAATGGTTTGGTCTCCACCATATCTTGAAGTTAAGGTTCTTTAAAGTTTAAAATAGCATTGAATGATCATGAGGACCTGATATCTTACAGCAGAAACAAATGGGTTTGAGTTTGAGTCTGATATTTGAGTTAATTTCATAGGTGTTTTATATAATTTTGATTTGGCTTTTGGGTCACGTTTGAGCCAATGTTGTGTTTATATCCAACCAGGGTCTAGTTTTTGTTGGAATTATTAAGACAATACTGTGTACTGTGTTGTTTATGCTGCAGTATCATGCCACTCTTACTGTCATACTCTAAGACAGTTATTTGAGATCTAGTTGTATGACAAGGGTCTGTTCCTTAACTATTTAATGGATTATGCAATTAGGCTCTAGAAGCAGCTAGCTGTACACTACTTTGAAAGTCCTATTAGGACTCGAATGATGACCAATTGCTTCTTACCGTAAAAGTTATGTTGCATGATACAAATGGCTTATTGGACTTAAAAATACAGCATGCAATTGGTTCCTTTAAGAACTAGTTTTAAATATTTTTTTTAATCACAAAAGGGTCATGATAACTGTCTTCCTCTGTATAAGAGTTCTTTTTGTTAACATCTCTACGTCTTTTATATATTAAAATAAATACTTGTCTTTAGATTAAAAAAACAATAAAAGTGATACTTGCTACATGCTTAGCTTTCTTGACCAGTTGGTAATGATAACTGTCTTCTTTTGTTAATATGTTTTTTGTACTACCCCTAACATTTTTCTTTCTACTATGATCTTATACCTTCCATACTTTCACTCTCTTTATTTGAATTATCATGGAATATTATTTTTACTATCACAAGGATCAGAAATATGGAACACAATCTTGTGTCAAGAACCAAGCATCTTGAAAGATTCCTATTTGGAAAGTTAAGGCTTTTGCATCTGAATTCTATCAAATTACTTGTCATTCTTGTGTAAAGACCCTTCATTCCAAGAGGCTCACTGGAAGAGGCTATTTCCAGTCACGTTTTTGTAGCATGCCTTTGATATTGATTTTTAATTTCTTGATTTGCTGAAGAGCTTGATGAAGAATTCAACTTTCGAATATAAGACTGTGACTTTATTAGTCAGCATTATGTAATCAATGGGTGTGATGTCTCATTTAATCTTGTATAAAAGATCTTCCAACTTGAAATCAACATTTTTGTCCTTTTTTTATTTTTCTCGTTAGCTGTCACTATATTTCTATCTGTGCTGGATCAAAGCCCTCTTACTGTTTAGTATTTGCTTGTTTATATATATTGTGCTCATTTGGTTTCGTACTTTCAACGTTTCTCTCAGGAGCAACAAGGAGAAGTTGCAATCACAACAAGCATGTCAAATCCATCATATAAACTGGAAATTTCTTCTTCAGTTCCATCTGCTGGTTTGGTAAGTTTGTTGGTAGTACTGCACAAATTGCTACCAAAAAGTGTGTCTTGCAGTGAAAGAAAGCTGAAATGATTTTCTTTTTCTGATTTGATATCATTTTATATAAGGTCTACCTGTGCTGCCTTATTTGTGAAGATGCTTAATTGAACTTGATAATCTTTGTAAATATAATATTCACTCTAGGGTAATAATTGCTCCAGAAATTTGCCAACTAGTTGTTTGCGAAGATTGTGCCTAAGGGCACATCATCAATCTTACATTTACAGTAAATCTGTAATCTTTCATAAGTTAAAGTTCAAGTTATACAATTAATTAAAGGCTGTCCAATGCATGATCCTCCTGCTAATTGGGAGCTCCATAGTCTGTTAGTTGCTCCTTACAGACTAAACAATATGTTTCATTTTGCATATATGGTAAGTGTGGTAAGTGCTAATTCTTAATAGTCGCTCCTCATCAGTTCATGGTCTTCAAAATGTTTTTTTGCTCCTGATTTAAGCATGTTATGACAATTGGGACACAGCTTTTGATGTTCTCCAGCCTGTATGCCTATGTCAAGGATTTAACTATGGTCTGTATCCCGTATGGTGTTGCATCATACCAGTATGGTATGTTGCATACTATGTGATATACTACAATATACTGCTGGAGAAAAATCATAAAAAATGGCTAATGTGTTGATATACCCTAGCATGGTTGGTATATATAGTATTGATATTTGAATTTATGACTACATGTTTGTGTTTTTTCTGATATAATGCACATTGAGGAGTGGAATAACTACAAACTCTACTTGTGCAGCCAAAAACAACTGTCCACTTCCCCCTTGGTGAAGTTTCAGTGGAGAGGAAAGACCAGGAAACTGAGAAAGCACTATCCATAAATGGAATCCTGAAAGGTGAGCTGCTGAATGGAGTTTGTACTGCATTATACAGGGATGAGGATCTTAATCTGAGATACTGCTACAAGGTAATAGTCAGTCTCTGCCTCCCTTTGTTCTTTGTATTTTGACTAGTGACTAAGCTTTTTCCCTTTGAAGATATATTGCTGAAGGATGATTTTGTTTGAAACTGGTTACATTTATAGGATGATGAGATGTCATTTATACCCAGCATCTCTTTACCTTCAAATGCATTATCCTTGGCATTCAAACGCCGTTTCAGTCCCTCAGACAAGTTGAGGTTAGCAATTTGTCCATGTTTTTCAGTTTGTGCTGTTTCATATTACTTTATTTCATATTTTTGTTCATCCACTTGTCTTGTCCGTAGCAGAAGTTAGAATATCCTTTGTTTTAAAAGAAATCTGTCAAGACTGTAGGCTGGAAAAGATTTGATCAACTCAATTTGTTAGCCTGCTTATTAGGTGCTGTTAAAAAAATGTTAGACTAAATGTTTGTACATAATAAAATTCCATTAAAATCAAAACAAATTCTTGAATGTTAATTAACATATGCTATTTAATATTTTATAATTTAGGGTGATATTAGGAGCAAGCACAGGTGCTTGTCACCCATAGAGATACTTTGGAAGAGTAATCTCTGGAGGGTGGTGATCTTAACAACATGTTGATTGGTTCTGGATGTTGTAGTAATCATAATCCATGATATTTCTTTGGATCCTTTTATTGGCAGAGCAACAAGGTAGATAAACCTTTAAAGCAAGGGCTAGACACAGGATTTAGAAGATCTTGGATCAGAGGATAAGGTTCAAGGAAGAAAAAACATCAGAGGAAGAAGATAATAACCTTGGCCAACAGGCTAAAGTATTCATTAATCAAAATATTATTTGCATATACCAAGCCATTATTCTTTCTCTTAAACATATAATGAGACGAGGGCTCCTATCCACCATGTACTCAAAGAAAAAGGTAAGGAAGCAATAAGTTACCATATGGAGTTAATTGTGCCTGCTATAATACTATTGCTTCTGTGGTACCAGCAAATGGTATATAATTACTGTGATTCTAACATGTGAAAACATGTATCCTTTAGAAATATGACAACTTGATGCCTCGATGAACTTTCTGGAGCATTTACTCCCTACAAATGTTTTCACCAATGTTCTAATTTTTGTAAGAACGTTGTACCACTGAACTGAACAGTAATTGGTGTAAAAAAGGATTCATGTAGGTTACCCAGATGGTTGGAACCGAAGTCTTGGTTCTGTTGTTCACCATGATGACCACTGCTTGTTGTCTTATGTATTCTTGCTTTCCCATATACTACTGATCATAGTGATTTTTGATGTAATATCATCCACAAAATTGTAGTTTTAATAGATTGGAGGACCGCTATTAATATATTTCCTTACCCAATTTTTTTTTCCCAGCTACTGGTACCACTTTGACTCTAGTCAGTGGAGTATGGTGTACAAGCACACTGTTGGTAAAGACCTGAAGTTTAAAGCTGGTTATGATTCTGCGGTGCGACTTGGATGGGCATCTCTTTGGGTATGTTTGACTTCACAATATCCTGTTTAAACAAACTGCATCTATTTCAACTAACGAAAGCAAAATATGAGGGAAAAGGTGGTATGACCGAATTCTGTTGAGATTACACATTCATAGTAACTTTATATTGGCAATCTTGAGAACGGTGGTATGTTACTGCTCGATGCTCCACTCCATTGAATTAGAAACAATTTCCTGCTTTCTAATTTTTCTTCTAACGAAGTAAATGATATTTGGGGACTGCAATTCCTGTGAAGGTTGGAGATGAAGGTGGCAAGACGAAGACAGCTCCGATGAAGACGAAACTTCAGTTTATGCTCCATGTACCGCAGGATGATATCGGCAATTCTTTGTTGATGTTTCGAGTTAAGAAAAGGTGGGACTTCTAGTTCTCCATTATATTCTTTGCTCGAAGAGGACGTATGATGACAGGTATCTGTCTTTTGTCTGTCAAATGTTTTGGCTACAACTTGCTACCATATTTTAGATGTCAATGATCTTTTTCACCAAGAATTCAGCTTGTTTTTCTATTACTATGTTACTTGATACATAGGGAGAGAAGACATCAACCAGACTTATTTGATTAAAACCTCAATTGTTACCAAGGAGAAAGAGACTAAAAACCTTTTTTCCTGATCCCTAATATCAACTTCAGCCAACTAAAATGTTAACTGCTGTCTTTTCTTTAATGTATATATCTTAGTGAAGATATAGAACTAATTACACACATTTTAGTAAATCAGTAGGACCACTCCATGTGCACTTAAGATGCATTTTTGCTTTGATTGTGTACAGGTGGATGGATGAATCAATGTAATCATATAAAATGTATATTATGTTAAAAGACAAGTCTATAAATAGCTTATTCATCATACCCACCACCCCATTCAACTCTATAAATAGCTCCCACAATTCGCATATACACAGAACTAATTTCTGCAGACACCACACAACAGGAAGATTTCAGCAATTTAATATTCTCTTTGATTACTGAACATGTTCATCTTTATCTTAATTGAAACTTACAGCTACAATTACATATGTAAAGAGATAAAATAGTTGTACTTGTGATTGTTACAAATAACATTCATTTATTGCTTGCAAACTAAACATCCCCAAGTTCATGAATTGGAGAATGATTGCTAAGAGTTATGGTTGATTCATCTTAAGCAATTACTTGTATTCTATTCTAAAAAATTCGAGCCTATCCAATATACTTCTACATAAGATACAATTAAGTAGATATTTAGATCATTAATCGCGATCAAATTTGTGTTTCATTAAGCAATATTGATAATAAAGTAGGTATTTCTCATATTTAAATTGATTTTGCTTAAATCGTACGGCATCAGAAGTGTGTCAGTCTTTTTTGACCTCTCACATCCGTTGGATTGTTATTGACGTGCAAACGTGGACGATTGATTGAATAGGAAAATTAAGTATTTGGGATTAAAAATTGGGAGGAATTAATCGTCTGATGAAAACTGGAAAGGAAAGGAAGAAAATAATTGGAAATTTGGAGTCGCCGACCCTTTTCATCGTCGGGTCAAAGACGTAACCCCCGAAGTCGTCGTCTTCTCTCTTCCCCAAAAGCCACCACCGAGAAGAGAGGAGGAGGCGGTCGGAGAGATGGGCGCATCGGATGCGGGTTGCGGCGATCTCCCTCCCGTTCTCTCCTCCTTCGTCGACGCCTTCGTCGACTTCTCCGTCTCCGGCCTCTTCTTCCCCCCCAACCCTACCCCTAGCCCCGCCCCCGCCGCCACACGCATTCCCGCCCCTGCCCGTCTCGTGGCGATCGGTGACTTCCACGGCGACCTCCCCAAGGCCCTCCAGGCTCTCTCGCTCGCCGGCCTCGCTGACCCCTCGTCCGCCCGCTGGACTGGCGGCGCCGCCGTCGCCGTCCAGGTCGGCGACGTCCTCGACCGCGGCGGCGACGAACTCCGTCTTCTCTACCTCCTCCACCGCCTCAAGCTTGACGCTGCCGCCGCCGGCGGCTCCCTCCTCACCCTCCACGGCAACCACGAGGTCATGAACGCCGACGGCGACTTCCGCTACGTCACCCGTGCCGGCCTCGAGGAGTTCAGGGGCTGGGCTTTCTGGTACCGTTCCGGCCTCGCCATGAAGCGCCTCTGCAGCGGCCTCGACCCCCCGGGGGACCCCTTCAGGGGCGTCCCCAAATCCTTCCCCGGGGTCAAGGAGGAGTTCTGGGAAGGGTTCCGCGCCCGCATCGCCGCCTTACGGCCGAACGGCCCGATCGCGTCACGATTCCTCGCCGGCAACCAGACCGTCCTGCTGGTCGGTGACTCGCTGTTCGTCCATGGCGGGCTTCTCCAGCAGCACATCGATCACGGGCTGGAAAGGATCAACCAAGAAGTCAAAGACTGGATAATGGGGCTCAGCGGGAGGCGATCGCCGTCCTACCTGAGAGGGCGGGACTCAGTGGTGTGGCTGCGGAGGTTCTCGGACGGACCAAATTGCGACTGCGGGCAACTCGAGGAGGTGCTCTCGATGATCCCGGGCGCAAGGAGGATGGTGATGGGGCACACCATACAGGACGAGGGAATCAACGGGGTGTGCGAGGACAAGGCGATCCGGATCGACGTGGGGTTGTCGAAGGGGTGCACAAACGGGCTGCCGGAGGTGTTGGAGATCAACGCCGGCGACCATCCGAGGATCTTGACATCGAATCCACTGTCGGACGATCGTTGGAAGCAAGTGGTTAAGGAGCAGGTGAAGGAAGGGCTTGCCATTTTGGTCCCGGAGATTAGATTGAAGGAAGTGGAGACCAAAGGTTAGAATTTGCTTGGAAAAGTCCAGTCTTTTGGTAAGACAGGATGGTAAAAGGACTGCAATGGATATGTATCTATCTATCTATCTATCTATTCATCGAGCTCATTGGAAGATTGATGTAGGAGTTTAATATTGATGTGGCAAAGACCTTGCTATATTTGGCTATGAAGGTTAGATTTGCACATCATTCGTTCTTTCTGCAGTAGGATTTCAGCAGATGATGGAGAATGGAATTTGGATGAAAAGTGCAGCCTGAGATTTGATATTGGAAATTGAATTAGATGTGTTAAAGCACCGCTAATTGCAATGATTGTTATTCACTTGCCTATTTGATATGATGATGATGATGATAATAGTTTAAAGCATACTTATTTTGTTCATTTTCCATTGTGTAGTGAATGTTTGCTGTGTTGGAAATGGAATTGGATGTTTTATTCTGTGATTTGTCTGGTGCAGATTCAAACCTACCTATCATGTAGTTTTTGTCAGTGCCAACTATTGCTCACGTACTTTTTTCTCGTTTGCATGTTTTAGTCTTATTTGAATTTATATTATATATATATATATATATATATATATATTCCTATAGAGAATATATTTTCTAAAAAATAAGATTATTTTAGTTTGCTCTGTTAGTTCGATAGACTATTATTTTAAGCTTAACAAAATGATTTATTAATTTTGTTTATAATTAAAATTATAAAATAATAATAATAATAATATACTCATCAAAATTTACTTTTATTTGAGCCCAAACAAATTATATATATATATAAATAATGAGGTTACAATAATTTCTACCTGTTTGTTTATAAATATTGGAATATATACATGTTTGCTTATGAGTATAGTCATAAAAAAGGGTTCTTCTTGGGAGATCAATCATATATATTTGTAATTGATCTTACATTTTCAGAAACTAAAATTATTTTAATTGCTGGAGGTTGCAGTTTGGATAATAAATTTGGCATGAGGTTTTAGATGGACCAATTCAAATTGTATGATATTATATTATTGAATATTTAGATTACTTTACATGTATTTTTCTTAAGATACCTATAGAATGACATTTTTAATCACCAAATGAATCTGATAATACTTATATTTAATGATATTATAATATTAATTAAATTATTATCTGCTGCATGTGATGATTAATGTAATGAAGTTATATATTATATATCATTGAATATTTAATTATGAAAAGTAAAATGAAAAGAGACAACTCATTGAAGATCTTTAGGTTGAATCTATTTGATCTACTGACCGATCCAAAAATCAAAATAATCCGTAAACAGATGAAAGAAAATAATGAATGAAAGATCTGCAGACCGTCGCTAAGGTGAAAGACATATCAAAAAAATAAATCGATCATTTGAGAAAACAAAAACGTTACAAGATCATAAAAAAACCCCAAATTAATCCGCTTTGAAGTAAAAATCAAATTTTCTGATAGATTATTTTTTCTGATAAAGCATCAAAAACTATTCTTCGATTTTTTTCTGTGCTTTGGACAATGAAAAGAATTAGGTAATTTTAACAAATGGATAAAACAAATCTTTATCTTCTTATTTTTCTCGGTTTCTTTGAGACAGCTACCAGTAGAAAATCGAGTTTTTCCTGAAGAACAAAGATTTCTCATGCTGATTTGAGATTTATGCTAAGGATAGTGTTTGTTTCTTGAACTCAATCGAACAACGAAAGCCACCAACTTTGATTCAAGTCAAGCCAAAGGAAGGACCCTTGTGGCATCCAAGAATCCAATTAAGGTCATGGCAAAATCAAAAGGACCAAGAAAACAGAAAAAAAAAATCACAAGTCGAAGAACCGTTCACAAGTTCAAAGAGAAATCCACGAACGAAGCCGATGGTCGTACGAGATGATGAAATGAAGGAAATGTAGCAGCTTGTTCGAGGCCATCATCAAAACAGAGAAAAATTTGAGAGGCACGGAGAACTGCGATAAGTTCGTTGTCGCCAACCTTCAATGCAGAAATCGCCATCTCAATCCGGCGCTTCCGCTCTGCAAATTGGCTTCCTTAACCTTTCCGATTCATCTTCCCAAATCTCGACCGAACTCAAAAGGAAAAACAGGGCAAGATCCAAAGAAAAGCAAAGAAAAAAACCCTTAAAAACAATCAAACAACCCTTCTCCGCTCCGCAATCTCATCAAAATCGAAAGACAGATCTACACAAAACATCGCAGAAACAGAAACTCTTTGAAGGGTGTCGAGAAGCAGGCGGAGGCAACAAATATATAGAGATGTCAGGAGGAAGGAAACCCTAACCCTAGTGTGGCAATTTGGGCGCTCGTGTTGAATGGACCGAAATACCCTTTGGAGAATGGAATAAAACGGTCCCCGTTATATGTATCGGGAGTTAATTCATTTATACCGATTTGACTGCACATATACCGATAAATCGCAAAACATTTCGTTGCAGACCCGATCTTTTGTTCTTTTTCTATAATTTTATGAGGCAATTATAATATTATTTTTAAAATAATTATCTCACTTATTTTGATATTTATATGTGTATAGTCTCATCAACTCGAGCTATTATTTTTATTATTCTTATCTTGAAAGGGTAACGAGACATAAGTTTTTTGAATCTTTACTCATCTTTCGACCAACTTATCTCTCAATACATACCGAGGATAATATAAAAATATTTATCTATCTAAATATTCATAATTATATGAAATAGGATATTTATTGATTGGTTGTAGAACGAGTATGAGTTGTGTATCGATCATACCATATTATTATAAATTAACTTTAATTAAAAAAAAGAAGATAATTCAGAGTATATTTTTTGAAAATCCAACATAAGGATTTGTATGTCTCATCTTGTTTAATTCCCACTAATATAACTATATAAAAAATTGGATTCAAAAAATTTCATACAAATAGGACTTTTTATTATCATAAAATTACATTATATGTATTTCTATAAGATGTTTATTGATCTTAATTTGATCCAATATAGTGTATCAATAGGATCTTAATTTGATCCAATATAGTGTATCAAGATTTAATCAACTCAACTCATCCCTCCTAAAATTGATATAACTTACTGCATCAAAAAATTATAAATGTAAACCTAAAATCAAATCTGATTTATAAGTGTCTCCACATGTCCATGTTTTGCTCAGGATTAATAGAGAGAGAGAGAGAGAGAAAGAGAGAGAGAGAGAGAGAGAAGGTCCATAGGGCATTAGCAGCAATGGCAAACAAAAATAGTGGACCAGCCACCAATCATTTGACTGCTACTCAAACAATATATTCCCCCAATCTCTGTCAATTCTTTTTCTGCTTTCAGCTGCTTTGTTCTACCAACTGGTTTCTCTGTGGACTGGAGAGAGCCATAAGGACATACTGTTCTTCCATGTTGTTGTATAGTCAAGAGACATTCCACACCAATTCCATTGCTGACCACTTTGTCTACTTGTGCTTCACAATGATCTCAAGTCTGTCTCATATATCAATCAGGAGAGTAATTTATCAAATGAGAAGAGAAATATTCTTCTCACTATTATGTAAGTAAAGTATGACTCAAGCATCAGAATGATAATAATATCATGGTCAAGGAACATCCAATCCTTAAAAGTGTTCATGAGGCATGATAACCTTTGTTGGAGAAAGAAGAATGTTAATTCAATCATATGTCATGAATCATTAATTTTGACAAGTTGCTATTTTTGTTTTTTATTTCCAAACCAGAAGAAAAAGATTTTTGAGCCCATTCTTGCAGATGAATCAACTGCTCAAGCTTAATTTTTTGTTGTCAAACAATCTGTTTTTGTTTTTTTGTTTTTTTGTTTCAAGCATTGAATGGCTCCCAAAGTCGCAAATGGCTGCAGGAGAAAAAGGGGAAGAACAAAGGGAGCCCCAACTTTCCATTTTTGGACAGTTCCCATAGAACAATAACAAAAGGAGGGGGAAGAGGAAGAAGGGTTAAATAAGGAGGAAGGAAGTGAGGATTCCAATCTTCTTTTGGCCCCCTCAATAGTACTATCAAACCCCCAAAGGTTCCTCTTCTCCATACGGTTTCGCTTCCTCTCGACCAATTTGAGGTAGACTTCGCCGCCAAAATCTCAATTTTCCCCTTCAATCATCTTCCTCTCGAGTTCCAAAGCCTCTCTTTTATCGGCTCCCTTTCGTCTCCTCTCACCTGGTTTAAGGTAGAACTCGTTGGTGGTCTCGCTTGCTCCTTTTTTCCTTTATGGTCGAATTGGCGGAAACCAGCCCTGGTTTCTAAGAAGATACGGGGGACCAGAGAGAGAGAGAGAGAGAGAGAGAGAGAGAGAAGGGTTCGGGAGCTCCCCTTGTTATGGGGGCGGACGCCGATGGAGGTGGCGGCAGCGGTTTCTCTGGCCCGGGGAAACCTAGCAACGGCACAGCGGCTGCCGCGGGGGTTGCAGGGCCGGCGCAGGGGCTGAAGCATAATCCCGGGCTGTCGGTGGATTGGTCGCCGGAAGAGCAGGCCATCTTGGAAGAAGAACTCGACAAGTTAGTATCTTGGTTCTTATTTTGAAGGTTTCTTTACTTTCGGAAATTAAGGAATAAAGACTAAAAAATTCAGCTTCAGATGCTAATTTCTCCCCTTGGAGTGGGATTTTGAACCGTTTAATTCAATCTTATGACTTGCGGTAGAGATTTTGATATTGTCTATTCTAAATTTCTTCCGTTGGAGTGGGATTTCTTTATCATTCAGCCAAGCATGGCCTTCGAGGCGAAGAAGGTGTTAAGATGCTAGAGATATTGGATTGATTAGGGTTTACCTTACCGGAGGCATATCAATTTGATTAGTAGTACAATGTTGGCTTTTTAAAGAAACTTTTAGTACAATGTTTAGGACCTCTGTGATAAAATAATCTCCGTTTGTGCACAGCTTCTTTCAACTTTTCCATATTCATCATAGTTTATCAGGAAAATCAACCATATGTTTGCTCTCTACAGAAGTGAATTCTAACACATATGTGATCCAACTTGCAATTTTCTGTTAAAAGCTTGTGGTTTGTTTTCATAATCTAGTCATTTACTGTCCAAACAAATATGCCTTAACTAGCACTCTCATTGGACTTCTTCATGTCGGTAGGTTTTGCATTCATTTCATTCACTTACGTAAACTGTTCTTAGATCTTGCATGGATTTGTAGACTCACATTCATGTTCTTGTGGCGTTCTTGTGTTTGGCACATTGCACTTGTTATCATATTGATCTTGTAAGAAGATGTAAACTGCAGAACTGGTTGCTTTTGTACTATATTGATGTGGCTTTGTCCATTTTAAGACTAAAATTAGGTTGTGGTTAGGTACTTAGGTGTGTCTGCAAGCTGAACATGAAAAACGTCTAGGCTTGGTTCAGTTGAGCAAAGATCATCTTAAGTTCTAGTTGAGCTGGGTCATATTTATGTAGGATCAAAAGTCTAATCTTTAAGGAGACTTATGATTTTTCTTAGTTTGCAGTAAATAAACCACCATTTACTTTTTCATATGATCATACAAAATGCAAGCCAATGAATGTGCAACTCAGCTGCAAGACTTGCATTTGGAATCATCAACATGTGCCAAACTATCAGGAAGTAAGGCGTTTTATCAGATTCATGTGTTACTATAATTAGGCAATGCAGTTGACACAAAAACAATGACAATGAGCTAGAGGACCTATCTGCTTGATGTGAAGTGTTCTTGGTATTTTGTTCGGGAACATTGATTTTCAAAATTAGCATGGAGATTGATTCCTCTGTTACCTTGAAGAGCTCGAAATGTGAAGTGTGGCTCAAGGCGTTGCAGTTGCCATTTGTCTTGTAGCATTAATTACGTCATTATCACTATGATAAATTAGAAGAGCACTTGAGATATTGGAAGGATTATCTGGACTGTTGCCTTGCATGAGAGCACATTGGAAGATTTTGACTTCAGAAAGTCATGCCCAGCATCACATTCCACTGTACCTTTGAGTAAATTGCTTTATTGGAACCGTGTTGCCATTGGTTGATACTATGGAGTAAAATCAAACATACTAAAGCTACTCTCCTATCTCCTTGTTGGAAATATTTTGCTAATTTCTAGAATGGTTTACCCTTATCTCAATTCATATTAGATCTAAAGTTGTTTTTAAGTTTTGGCAGGCATAGGATCCAATTTTTTTATTGAAGTGGGAATTAGGGTTATGAATGTGCAACAAAATGATAGGAGAAGTTTATCTGAGGAATTTCGGGTTGTCAAGTGTAGAGTTTGGCTCCCTTTTTACATCTGCACACAACAACGTTCTGTTTCTTCCTTTTTTATTCACCATAATCTATCAATTTTTTTTATAATTTATTTGAATCAGGTACACAAAAGCACACATTGACATCTTGTTACTCACCTCCAATAAAATTTGCATCATAAAACTAACTCTTTTCCTTAGTCCCATATGCTTGAGATTAGATGATAAAACGACTTCTTAATTCCGTAATTCACCTCTCCGTCTTTTTATTAACTTGTCTGCTAACTTTAAGAATAGGATTTGGGTGGGTCTAAGGCTTGTGGTTCTTGCCATTGTACAGCCCAGGTTCCTGTCCCCACTAACCTCCACAAAGATGGAGATCTCCAAATTCCTACCACCATCACTTTCCTTCTCCAATCAGAATGGCATCTGCCTACTGACAGGTGCTGGCTTCAGCATTGAGAACCCGAAGCCCAAGGGACATCATTTAGAGTGCAACAAGGAGAGGCGGCTGCTTTTTCTTCCTTCTCTTCCAGAGTGCCGCAGGAATAAGTTGCTGCTGCTTCTTATTCTGTACAGTGCAGCAAGGTTGAGTGTTTCCTTCCTCATTTAGGATGCAGCAAGTTGCATTGAAGGAAGAAACTTTTTGTTTTTTAATCTTCTCCTTATTGGTTGTGAAGGTGCAGCAGGATACAGCAATGTTCTTCTTCACTCCTTTGCAGCGGAAGTGCAGAAGGGTGTAGAAGAGACATATAGATCTGATCAAAGCTATTAAAGAGTATTCCACTCAAGGACTTTTAGAATAGTGATATTTCTTTCTTTCCATCATCCATTAGTCCTCTCTGACTTGGATGCCTACTTAAGTCCTAGAAGACCTTAAATAATGTGAAGCAGATGGAAATAGAAGTTTAAGGAAAGACAGAACTTTTCTAATAGCGCCATATCACATGTAGAAATTTTGAAAATAAGCTTTATGTCTTCACATTACTAGCATGGTCAAAGCCATGGTCCTTAGAAATATAGTATTGATGATATCATGTGTTGTTTTTGTCCTGTATCAATTGTTACACTATAATAATCTGCAGTATGCTATTGCTAACAATTAACCTCAAGTTTGACTGTCACTTCAATTTATTTTGTTTCAAATTTTGCCCGTATGAAATTGAAAATCCAGTTGAAATAAACACATAATGAGACTGAAATCAGTTGAATCAAATCAGCCAATGCATGCTTATACATACAAGCCCACTAATGCTTTCCAGTACTAGAGTTTGTAAATTAAAGAAGATGATATCTGATATCTGCTTGTTGCACAAAATTTAAAGTTAATTCATTAAGTTTATTAAAAATCCTGTTGTTGTTTGAGTTGCAATATGGTCTATATATGTTCAAGGTGTATCCACTTATCGTTATTATATATTATTTATTTTCAGATTATCTTATCAGAATAAAGCAAGAAGCTCATGAATTTTTTATTGGATATGCTTACAGACATGCATCTGAATCAAGTATAATTCGTTATGCAAAAATTGCCATGTCGTTGCCGAATAAGACAGTCCGTGATGTGGCCCTGAGATGCAGATGGATGACTGTAAGTTAATTGTTGGTGGTTGATACTTGATGACTCATATCTGGGCATTCATTCCTTTTAACCAAGTTGTCCTCACACTGGATATGTTTACAGTGGCAGTTCATCCATCATGTCAATATGGTTTACGTTTCTTCATTTTTAATGATATGCCCTATTGGTGTTACATCAAAGGCACTGCTAAATTGTGAAGTTAAACATTTGCCTCTGAATCATCTAACTGACACTTTATAATTTGATTTATATTTCATTTGCTTGTAAAAATTCCTGGGTGAAATAAAGTAAGCAGATAAAATGGACATGCATGTAATGAATCTGGATTATCAGACATGATGTTGATGTTACATAGAGTAATTCGTCCATTAGTTATCAATTTATTCTGATTATGTGCTCAGTAGGAAACCAATTAGCAAGTTCAGGTAAGGATACTGCACATTTGATGGAAGACGATATTATTGGAGAATGCACAAAAATCATGCTAAAATCTTTTGTATACTCATTTATTCTTTAGACTGCTTGTGATTGCTTTGAGTGACAAGAAACATGGTTTGAACATTCCAACAGTTTGATGCTTACTGGAAAACGTAGACATAATATATGCAACAAAGAGATAAAATACACAGAAGCTGAAGTAGAAGAAAAATAAACAAGTTTAAGATGGAAACACATGTATGAGAAGATATAGAGGAAGACTTGAGAAGATTTCAATAGAAACTATAAATAAATATTAAAGTAAGTAAACTAAACATATGACATTTTACAGATCTTCATGGTGATAAAAGATCTATGTAGCCGACCCCAAATAGTTGAGGTTTACGTCTTTATTGTTCTTGAAAGATGGAAACAAATATATTTTTGACGTTAAAGGAAGTGGATTATACACTAGAATATTGATTTTTAGGAAATTAAGATATTGCCACTAGATAGTCTATGATAAGTCATTTAATTGCTTAAATATATGAGAAAAGCAAGATTAGTACAGATGTTACATAGAATTATTCCTATATCACTTACTTTAATATTTGAAAGCTTTGGAAAGGGAAACCTACAAATATGGTGTATGGCTATATAGGTATGTTTACCAGTTTCCACATGCTGGCCGGTGGGTCATAGATTGAGATTTTTTTGACCACATAAATGGACTAAGGATGTGTCTTAATTTTTTTCGAGAATCACCTTAATATAGGTCTTGCTTCATGGTTGCAAGATTGCTCTTCCATTTAATTAAGGTCTCAAATAATTCTATGTTTGAAGATGGCATATGATAAATAGGTTCATGGTAGGAATTTAGGAAATGTTTATGCTCATTACTTGAGGTGAAGTATGAAGGTCATCTGAAACCTGTGTATATATTTCAATTTTTTATTTATTGAATATCTGCGGATCTATGTTTCTATCTCATGTGTGTCATTTTGTACGTTGTGATGTTGTGTTTTCTTTTTTATATTAAGCTGCATAGTCTCCAAAAACTTTTAAACAGCAAATCTTATGATGAGTAAGATTAGCCCTAGGTTGTTTTCCTATGGTTTTCACTGTTCTTGAAAAAGTCCAGAACCAGTTTTGCAGTTTTGGAGGATTCAAGCTTTGGTTAAGTTAACAAATTCTTAATCATTGTTGGCTTCTAAAACTTGAGATGCATTATTTTTTCTATGAAAGCAAATCAAGATTCACAAAATGGAACACATATTTGCTTATTTGTTTATTAAATGCTCTACTTGTATAGAAATATTATTTTGAATAAAACTAAACAAGTTTTTTTTTGTGCCACAGAAAAAGGAGAGTGGCAAGAGAAGAAAAGAAGATCATAACTTGTCAAAGAAAAGCAAAGATAAAAAGGTGCATATTTGCTGATAATTCTGATTTTCCATTTCTTAATAACTGTATATTTGTGTTTTTACACTTTTGGTTGCATTCATTCCTACAGGACATACAAGTTCGAATACATATTGAATTTAGAAGCTAAATCTTACTACGCATTTCAACCCACCCGTGACTTTGTAACTTCTGCAATAATGTTTGTGTTTTTTGTTGGCAACCATGTGAGCATTTTAGTTATACTAATTACCATACTTGTTCACTCACATCTAACATCGACCTGTTTTACTTGTTCACTCACATCTAACATCACCATACTAATCACCTATATTTGTATTTTTACACTTTTGGTTGCATTCATTCCTACAGGACATACAAGTATGAATACATATTAATTTAGAAGCTAAATCTTACCACACATTTCAACCCACCCATGCCTTTGTAACTTCTGCAATAATGTTTGTGTTTTTTGTTGGCAACCAGGTGTGCATTTTAGTTATACTAAACAGTAAACACCATACTTGTTCACTTACATCTAACATCCACCTGTTTTACTTGCTTGTATACCAATAAATTGATCTAAGTACAATGGAAACAATTGCCTCTTTTTTTACCAAAATTTCAGCTATCAAATTATTTACTTAGAAAAGAAGAACACCGAGGATGAAGTGCCAACCTTCTCTGGCATAAGTTCTTGCTGCCCAATGGTTCCTTAATAATTCACTTGAAAAGATCAACTTTCTAAAACGGTAACACACTGACCTAGTTAAATAATGCCCATGAGTATTTTCTGATCTGTGTCAAGACAGAATTACTTGATCCATCACATGCAGAAGAATTTCAATTTTTTGTCACTGTGCATTAGTTGAATATCTGGATAAAATAAAAGATGATATTCTAATATATCCTTGGGTAAATTGAACAGCAATTACATGAAATATAAATATCGGCAATTTCTTTTTAGGACAAAGTTTCAGCTTTTTATATGTCTATGTTTGACAAATTTTATCTTTTTTTTTATTAAAGTTGAAGAGATGCAATACATCTGTGAAGCAATTTGACAAGATGTCAATCTGTCTGAGAGTATTTGACAGGAATAAATAAGTTATCATGGTTCTTTACAACCTCTGGAAACCATATTAGCTAATTCATTCAATCAAATATTTACAAGAGCTTTCTTGTTCACAGGAGAGGGTCACAGATGCTTTAGCAAAACCATCGACCCATCTAGGATCACTTCCTAATGCTCCTTTATACCCACTGCCCATGCTTCCTATGGATGATGATGGCATTACATATAAAGGTTCAATTTCTTTCCTTTGCTATATGTTATTGGATTTGCATTAATTGCGATGCTACAGGCTTTTCTCTCAACTGCTAAACTCTTTTGTTAGCTTTCGTATTGCACTGAAACTAACATTTTTCTCTCTTCTGTGGCTAATTTACACTCGAACCTCGTGCTATGGTTCCAAATAATATTTTGTTGGGTTTCCTAGATATATTAACATGGCCTTTGTTCATATTGTGATCTCATACAGGCTAGGTGATAATGTTTGTTTCTTCTGTTATTGTAGTAATTGGTGGTCGAACTGGGCAGCTCCTTGAGAGTAACGCAGATGCCTTCACTAAAATTTCTGCTAATCTTGCTAGCTTAAAGGTACTTACAAGGAGCATATTCATATTTCTCTTGCATTTTATTGAAGCTTGCAGCACTTAACTCATGAATTAATTGATGTTAAAATTGAGTTGCAATTCATCACCTTTTCTAGTATAAATTATAAGCTTTTTCTGAATATATTGAGTTAACAGAATGGATTATTTTCTCGACACGTTCATGGATGTAAATCCAAATAGGTGCTATGAAATTACGATTTATCATTCAGATGACATGACAATGACAGATATTAAAATTGAGTTGTCTTATTCCCTTGCAGGTACAAGACAACATTAGTCTACTTTGCCAAACACGGGACAACATACTTACTATCTTGGCAGAGTAAGTTTAAGTGTTTTTATCTTATTTCTTCTTTTTTAATCATCCCCATTATGTGTGAGCTTATCTAAAAAGGGCAGTGCATGAGACTCCTGTCAATGCGGGGTTTGAGGAGAGTCAATGTACATAACCTTGTAAATATTTAAAGTGGCTCGTTTCGTGACTCGACGCCTAGTCTCCCAGATTGCTAAGGAACCATTGTTCCAAGGCTCGCCCTCTTGTGTGAGCTTATATATGATGCTAAATTGCTAATAGCTTCTTTCTCTGTGTATAATGTGGCTGTCATATATTGCAATTTTTTCTCTTTTTCTTACATGATACTATCATCATATATGCTGTCAATTATATATTCTCATTAATATCAAACATGATATGTGCTATTCTGAATCCAAAGGTAGTTCTAGCAGACTCACATAATTGTAATTCATTCATTTATTCCCTATTAAATTTGTCATCCTACATGTGGTACCTAAACCTACAGCTAGCTCTAAGTATCATAGTACAATTGTCTAATCATTCTTGATTTTCTAGATCAGAGCAAAACCTAGTTGCATCAGTTTGTCCTACATGCACCTTATCCTGGTGGCATAGGATAAAGATTAAGGGATGGTGCAAACATAACGAATCTGCAGTTTGGCACATTTGCTGCAGCAGACATGCAGTGTTTAATTGCATGCAAGAGATAAATAAATGAAAAATAGGGGTTGATGTAGAAACGAAAACAGCAATTTGTCTGTGAGGTCTGTGGTTAATGATAAATGAAGCCTAAAAGGTTTCTATTAAATGTTAGTACTGAGTGTTGGATGGTTTTTTCTTCTTCTTTTTCAACAGATCTAGCACACTTCTTCACATTTTTAAGATCTGCATTTGAGTCTTAAGAATTGATTGTTGGATAGGTTTCACAGATTAATGTTTGAAGATGAAAGAATTGGTTTGGTCAATTTTAGCAATTATTTTTCGGTGTGTTCTACTATTGTCAATTTTGGTTGAGTTTTTGACTACATAATAAGGCCCATTATATATAGTTGTTTACAATATAAGCCATTTGGACCATAATGAATGATATGAGAGCACCTCTATTGGCCTTCCAAGTTAACTAGCATCAAGGTGGGAGTCTTTTCATATGCACAAAGTTTGTGATCTTCCTCAGCTCTGCCTACATTGCAACCATAGAGGAACATTTTTTTTATCTTACATGTTTTGAGTGTGAAAGATTGTCATACATGATTGTCTTACATTGCAAGAGAGTTATTTGTTCATCTATAGCAGTCTGTTTATACTAACTAGTTTTTACGTATTTGCTGCCTCATTTGTTAACTGTTTTTTTAAAGTTACATTCATCATTATTATCTCCATTATACTCTAAAAAGAATTTTCTTTAAGAAAGTTTCTCCAGCTTTTCATATAATGACATCATCTGATGCATTCGTTATTTCTTTTTGGACTTTCCATAATTTCTTTTGCCATAAGTCTTTTAGTTTTCAGAAAGAACTTATCGACTACTTCATTCTTGTGTTTGAGCACAAGGAATACCATCCTATGCTTCATTCAAAAATTTTAAACCTCAGAAAACTTGTATTGCAGTTTGAACGATATGCCTGAAATAATGAAGCAGATGCCACCACTTCCCGTCAAGATGAACGAAGAATTAGCTGACTCCATTCTCCCCAGGACGACTGTGCCTATGCAGTCGTGAAATGTGGATCTTCTTTCAACCTGCATATCGATGTTGGAAGCCAGAAGATAAAAAGACACCACCCTTATCTGGTTTACGCTCAAAGTCTTTGTAGTAAAATATTAGAGTAGGTGCTTTGTTAGTGTTTCCCGGTGACCTGTTCTTTTGTTCTTTAAGCAAATGATCTTAATAAATGTTCTCTAAGTAAATCCTGTGCAGTATCTAGGATTATGTAAATGGTAGCTTACAGCTTTGTTGCATCTTTGTATAACCTTCTGTTGGTTGTCCAGTGGACATCCAATTGTAATAAATGTTCTATATTAACTCTCATGCAGTGTTAGATTCTAACCACACCAGTTGGGTGTTTGTGAGAGAAATTGTTCCTTGAGGATTTTATTGCATTTAGTGAAAATAAAACTTCATTAATATTCCATTGGATTCACATGAAGTTAATAAATGAAGCTTGACTGTTTTGGATGTCAGAAACAAACTTGTTGATGCCAATGAGGATTGCAAACATGTTAAGAGGGTAGATGGTATGTTATCTTAAATCATGCATCCACATCTAGATATCCAATGATATGCTACAATATCTACCCACTAACAAATAATTGATTTATAAATTGCATGTAATGTGATTATTTATGTTTTAAGAACTGAATTGATGGTCTTATATCTAAGAGTTTGATGTTATAACTTGCAACATATCCTTCAAATATTGAGTTCATTTTTTTTCCAAAAATAGTTAATGTACACTCAAATGCTAATACCATATGTGGAAGCTATTATGTTGATGCTATCAGTGTCTATTATGTTGATTAGAATCTGATGGATTCGTCACGAATCTTGATGCTATCAGTGTCTATTGTGTTCATTAGTGCAGTTTGGGTAAGAGTTCGAAATACTCTTTTCTTTACCTGCCATGTTATGGGTGGAAAAGCGGGGCCCTCTGCGGGACATACTGCTTATTGTGTTCTCACACCTTTTCCTCTTCGACATGAACATCGCGTGCGCTTTGCACGTGCTCAGGACAACATCGATTGGGACGGTGACGCACCGCGAACGAAGTCGGCGGCGGCGGCGGAAGAGCGTGGGCATGGAGGGAGGAGGCACAGTCGTGGCTCCGCCGGGGACCACTGGTTCGCCGCCGTCTCCAGGTGTTCGCCCCGTCGACCTCTCCGACGACCACATGGAGGAGCTGCTCCGCTTCACCCTCTCCCTCGCCGCTTCGCCGACCGCGGACGACCCCCATCTCGCCCTCTCCGTCTCCCCCGACTACTGCTCCCGCCTCCTCCAGCCAGAACCCTCCCCTCTTAGTCCCCTTCCCCTCGGTACCTACGTTTCTTTCCCCCCCTTTCATCAGATCCATCACTTGATGTGATGTCACCTTTCATTAATCCCTATCCCTTTGTTGCAACATTTCTAAGAGGGTAGCGAGAATACTTGTGGAGGAGCGCCGCCATATCCTTTGTACAAGCGCTTGGCACGAGCGATACGACGATGCATCCACTCTCGAAGTTTCTCGAGATCGGCGGGCAGCGTCGTGGCTTCGATTCCACTAGACGAGTCAGTGAAGATGAAAGAGAGTGATTGGGATGCGCTAATCTTGGATAAGGGATCAGAATTGCTATCTGTAAGCCATGCTATTGCAATGTCTTCATTTCGTTTCTGTTTGCTGTTATTGCTTGTATTGTCCTTCAATTGATTGTATCCTTTTGTCTTTTGACCTTTGTTTCTTTCAGATGTTTAATGCCGTGGATTTTGAACTCCATGTTCAAGAACCTTTCTTCTCACAATTGAGAGGTAGCTGTTTCCTTTTTGTCCCCCTCCCCTTTCACATACATGCATTTGATCAAAGTTGGATGTATTTGTTGTAAGCCTTTCTATTTATGGAAAAAGAGACATCATAATGCATAATATAAATCCCATGATCCTTAGAACTTGATGATCTCACAAAATATACTTTAATCGAAAACATGCCTTCGATTTATAAATATACTTTAATCGAAGAACCACATTCTATTTTTAGAATCATTAGTATATCTAATTCTGAATAGAGACATATCCCACCTACCCAATATGACAATTCAAGGAAGGATTATCTTCCTCATTGACTAACAGGATTTAAACAAATTTATTAAATTATTATTGAATATCACATGAGACTTAAATGTCGTATGGGCCACATTAAGTCTAACATTTGTAAGTGATTGTGATAATTGATAAGCCTGATCAAAATGCTACTTCTTTAAGCAGATTTTCTATACTTGCATGCAATCTTAACACATTTGTTCTTTGATGTTTGTTTTTCTCTTGGGTTATTGACATGATAATCAAATTATTGAGCATAAGGTGTTTTACTGGTAAGCTATGGGATTATTTCCTTACCAATTGACACTGGGGTTTTTGCAATGGATTCTTGTCTATACCAGTTATGATATGGCAGAACCAATGTGGTTTTTGCAATGTCCTTTTTTCTATACTGATTACTTACTATCTGGAAGAGTATCAGCTTCATTATGCCAACCTTCCGGAATATAACATGGAATAGATTCAGTCAATCACAAATCATTTTCCGTCCATAAATTTTTACACGAAATGCTATTGAAAGTTTAATTAATTGTTTAACATTCCTCACCAAGTTATATATCTTTGATGTCAAAATGAAACATGCTTTAAAGTTTAAACTGTAATCATCAAAAACAGAGATGTGAAGATAAAAAAGTATCAATAATTTTAGAGCTGAATTGGACAGTAAAAAAGATTTTTGGTGAAAGCAGGGTTTGCCTTTTTGGGTATCAAACCTGTTTTGGCAAACTATTGGAATGGTACATACTGGTCTGTACTAGTGTACAGACACATGGTATGCTAGTGCATACTGGTGGCTCGACGCCAAAGGAAAAGAAAGAGAAGTTGAGGGAGCGGTAGATGAACAGAGGAGGAAGGAAGAGGGAAGAAGTGGTGGAAGAAGAAGAAAGAAGAGTAGGAAAAGAGCAACGGTAGTGTACCTGGGAAGCAGCGACAGTGAGGTGGCACCATCTTACGCAATGGTGAAGCGACAACAACAGCAGTGGGGAAGCGGCGACGGTGAGGCGACATCATCTTATGCAATGGCAAAGCAGCAATGGTAGCAGAGGAAAAACAATGACAGCGAGGCGGTGGCACCTTACACAACGGCGAAGTAGCAGCGGCAGTAGAGGCAAAGCGGTGATGGCAAGGTGGCAGTACCTTACACAAGAAGAGGGCTCGCATTCGTGAGCCCTAATATCTTTTTTTTTTCTTTTTTATGCTGATTTGGATATGGACCCCATCATTTCATTGAATATTTTATTAATTTAACTTGACCATTCAGTATAGGGTGGTCTGCATATTGGTCTACTGTCGGACCGATATGTACCGCTCGTATCGGTTGGTATACCGTGGCATGGCAAACCTTGGATGAAAGTACTATATGGTTTTTGAATTCTAGACAAACATTTCAGAACTGGTTAACAGATAACGAAGATTTGAGTTCCCATTGGTCATGTGCCTAAGCTCCTTATATTTTTTTGGACGAGATGGAAATGGCAATCTGTTGTTAACTTAATTCTAACATAAAGGTAACACCAGTTTATACTCTTTTATGAACAAACTTCTCATCTTTGTAAAAGTGTCTCAAATTTTTTGATCTGGGAGATATGTTTAGAAACTTCCATGGTTTCTGTAGTTTATTCATTAATTTTTTATGCACTGTGAAATTTAATTCCAATATGGTTTTTGTTGTGGCTTCACTAGTCCAACCGTGCCATGATTACATTCAAATAATGGTAAGACTGGTAGTCTTTTGTTTGCGCATTGTGCTGAGTTGGAAAACAATATATATATGAAAACTTAGTGGTGCATAGATGACTTGTTGAGATAAATCTCTGAGATTATTAAAAAACATAGAATAAGAAATATTTGCATTTTTGAACAATTTGGAATAGTTCCTACCAAGGTTCGCCGTACTGTACCGTATCGGCATTTCGACCCGGGCTCGGTATGGTACGGTACCGGTATACCAGGCAGTACATCAGGGCGTACCGAGCGGTACACCCTGGTATACCGAATAATTTTATATTTTTATACTGTAGCAGTGCTACAGTATAATACTGTAGCACTGTAGTGGTACCGGGCGGTCCGCATACCGGTAATCTGTCAGACCGGTATGTACCGCCTGGTACGGGTGGTACGCTTCGGTATGACAGACCTTGGTTCCTACTGAGAGGTCTGAAGGAGACCAATAAAATGCACCAAATGAATGTGGTGAATCAATTAGGGTTAGTGGGGTGATAAGAGGTAAAATAATTTTATTAGAAACATCAGAAAGAGATGTGTTGACACTGAGTTTGACTAGTAAAATTAGCATTAACAGAACTCAGTGGCGGAAAAAGATCCATGTAGCATACCATAACTAATTCGGGCCTTCTGATTTGTTATTGCTGTTGTTGTGATAACTAATTGGGGCCTTCTGACTTGCACATATTTACATCCTGAATTGCTGAAATATCCTATTAGGTTATTGTGTTAGCAACATTTTTTTTTTCTTTTTCACTGTGCTGTTCTTGTCCACCTACTACATTTTAGATTTACATATTTTTTATGTTCTGCATTACCAAATTTTCTGTTAGGTTATTGTATGAGCAACTTCCATTTTGCTTTTCGTTGCAGGGAGTTATTATGCTAGTTTGATTACTTTCTTCCAACTAAAATTAATTCATCTAACCATGTAGACTAACCAGAATAAATCTGCAGCTTGCTTGAAAACAGTTGAAGGCAGATGTGCTGTTGGTAATTACAATCGGTAAGATTATAAAATGCATTCAACTTTGAATTGATTTACCGAATCTTGATAGTTTTAGCTATGACCTGAATGTCTACTGGTCCTCCTCTTTTTTTCATCATATATTTTATCCATAAGATCCTGTACATTCATTTATAGTTATAAACATTTTATTAAGATATGGGAGGGGCAATTTTAGGTTCAGAGCATTGGTAAGCAGAGGTGAAACTTAAGTTTAAAAAAGCTTGGTGGTCACTTTTGTACAAGAAAGGGGATGGACATTGTGTAGAATAAATATCAGAGAATATCATTATTAAGTGTTAGTTTTATCTAAAAGTAAAGATTAGTGTAAATCAATGTGGTGATGGTTGTTGTTAGTTTTGGATTTTACTTCTTGATTGATATATAATTTTTTTATGTAGTTATATTTTATTGCAAAATGGGACCAAATTTCTCTATTATATACTTACTGCATCTTTAGTTCTGTTGACATATATCCAACAAATATGTAGCAAGAAATAGGAGCGTTAATGAGCTGAACGAGCTCAGTTAACAGTTAACTCAGTCTCTAATCTGTAAGTCAAATGCTTAGGTTTAGCCCAAGGAGCTGACTAGAAGCTTTAAGCAAAAATTTGGTTTGGTTTGTAACACCCATTGAGGCAAACTATGGTTGTTTTTTTTTCATTAAAAATAATCATTATTAATTGAACTTCAGGGCATTTAAAATAAATCATTAATTATGTTAACTATGGCAATATCAAGTGTAAAATTAATGCTGAAATATTTTAATAAGAGAAATGAATCAAGTTTAGAAAGAAACTAAACTAAGACCTTCGTATCAGGGTATTCGCCACTTCGAGAAGGAGAACAAGTCCCCAAGACAGAAGTATTAGGATTAAATAACTACATTACTTCTATTAAGTAATAACAAAGATAACAAAAGTCTCCAGTATGACTTAAAGTCTTTCAAGTACCTATACTTGTTGGAGCTATGAGTTATAAGGTAATCATTCACTGGACAAAAGCATATAGAGGATTTTCAAACTCTCAAAATATGATTCATAATAGGTAAATAACTTGCCTAACTTACATTTTAGCCATATTAGGCTCTCAAACATGAAAGTAAGGATTAATTTCGGTTCAATACTGGCTCCGGTTGTTTACTAAACCTGTATGTCTACCAATATATTCGACAATATACTGATCCATACCATCTGATATCATCCAAAAAATAATGAAAATATAATACCGACTAGTACTGAACTATATGGCCCGATATCACTCCTTGGTCAGTAAATACCAGTCAGTATGCATCATACCATCAGATATTTGAATCCGTGTACAAAACAAACCTAAAAATGAAGGTTTCTAAAAATTAAAGCCAAAATTTATTCAATAATCATAGAAAAGAAAAATATTAGTTTAACTTTTTCTAACTAAGAAATTAACTAGAAATTTATCTAAAATTAGCCCTTTGCTGTTTTCCTTGAAATAGAATATGACCCTCTTAGGGTGTTCTGCAATTCGAGTTGGAGAATAAGCCTCCCGAAAGAGTAGGGAGAAGAAAGGAGATTATTTTGCAGCTCTACTACAATAAGAACAAAGATAAAATTTTGAGCTGACCAAATTTCAGTTTCTGTTAGAGAAAAAATGTAGAAGTTCCAATGCTTCTTTAGTCAAATCTACTTTGATCGCATATTAGGAGTAGCCTTATTGGTTCAATGTATTCCTTGAGTGGATTTCTCCATACTCGTGCAGATCATTTTGCATAACAGCCAGAGTGGTTGGAATTTAATATGTTGCATTTTATCTTAGTGACTTCTCACTATAAATCTTTTTAAACTTGCATGTGACATAATTAGCCTCATCCTAATATTATAAGAAGCCATAAAGTCTTTTCTATTCTCATAACTGAGATAGATACCCCACTATCTCATCAAATCTTCCAAAATTATTCTCTTTCTTATACTTGGATCATTCCGGTGTGTTTTGACCAGAATGGTACCGGGTTCTTTGATTCTCTTCAACAAATGCCTCTTGCTTGAAGTTCAGGTAATATTGTTAATTCTGTTTCACATAACTATCAGATACTTGTTCTACTGTGTGACTTGTACTTATTTTATGAAGTGCACTTTGCTGATCATTGTTGAGACTTACGAAAAACTTTAGTCTGGGTGTTGCTTTAATTAAAGATTGTTCCCCTTTGGTAACCCTAGTTGTTATTTTATGCAGAAAAACCAATTTCCTGATGCTTAGTGCATGGCATGAGTAGCATTAATTCTGGTCCATCAGTTAGTTTGTTAACTATTCTGGGATGTCGTTTGAACTGATAATTCTGCAACTACACAAGAACAATGTTGCTTTTTTATTTTTTTTCTATTTGATTCTATTTTTATTCAGTTGCTACATTATCCTTGATACTCTACTAAGTGAACTTCTTTCTACATATCAAGTCTTGGGTTTAACATATCTGCATACAATTCTTAGTGCTGTATAATGGTGCATTATATAAGCAGATAAACATGGTTGCCATTTTGAAAGTCTATTAATAACTCTACTTCGGAAATGTAAAGGATAAAAAGAGAATATTTATTACTTTTATTTTGATTTAAAGACTCATGGGGTCATTTTGCAGCATGTTAATCGCTATAGTTCGTTCTCTGAGATGCTGCAAGCAGAGACACTTGCTAAAGTCCTTCCTGGAGTTGCAACAATTGATGATGGTAATAATTTCATCTTTTCTAATAGTTTAAATTGAGTGATGGTCTCTTTTGATGTGATCATGTATGAAGGTGTGCTCAATATCACCAATGCACCTCATAGTCGATCTTTTCTTCTTGGTAAAGCCAGGCTGAGATTTCATTGTTATAGGGTCCTTAAGTTGCTGGTATCTTCTAGATACCTAAAGCTATATGTGATTTCAAATCACGGCCATATTTTCAATCTACATGAACTGATGAACCAAGGATTCACTTTTATTGCCAAAGTTTTTATTTGTAATTACTATTACTTATATGATTATATAACAAATTTAAGTTGTGGACACCTGGGGAGTGAAAATCTTATACCAGGTTACAGCATCTGCTTTGGAAACTCTTCTTAATCTTGCTCATGGAACTGCTTTTCTAGACTTTTCCATTAAAACCCTTTTAATGGTTAGGCTTTTGGAATCAGCTTGTTTACTCTTCAAGTAAATATGATGTACACAAGCTTGAGTAGGTTGTTGCAGAGATTCTATAAATACAGCACTGAATGTTAACTTTTAAACTATTTTCATTTTTAACACTAGATGAATATAACAATTTTACCTAAAAATGGACTGTCTTGTTTTCAGGAGTTCAAATATATCGCAAGTTTTATACAGAAGAGAAGGAAATGTCTAATGGTGTCTTGGCTATCTCTGTTTCAAAACCAACTACCCAACCATATGATTCCTTAGCCAAGTTTCTTTCTGTGAGTGATGATTTTCAATTCCAATTTGATTTATTAATCAAATATAATTTTATTGTAATTGGTTCTGATAGTAGGGATAGAAACTAGAAAACCAACATGCACCTATACTTTGCTATATTTAGTTTTGTCAGAGTAGGGCATTTTGATGGAATTATGATAGTACTTTATTGTAGTAAAGCTGATCCAGAGCTGAATCTATATATTTGTGAAAGGTGTTTGTTTTAATTAACATGATGCCCCAGATATATAGAAAAGATAACAATGGCTTATAATGTAGGAAGAATGATGAAATCATCATTTTAATTCTAATGCTACTAAAAAAAGTTTGATGTTCAATAGAAATGACATAATACAACAATCTAGAATCATATATTTATCTTGTCCATCATTAAAAAACTTACATTTGAGAAAAACAAAGTCCTTATTATCCCAAATGTTTTGAAAATATCTAAATTTTTAGTTAATTATTGATTGGTTTGGTAATTCATGGTAGTAACTGTCACATCTGAGAAGACACATTTGACAAATAGCTGATGAATTTTGATTCCAACGCACACTCATTATGAGTACAATGAACATTTTTCATGTATCCATGTTTCATAAAGTTACAAGAATAATCATGAATGTTTTTATATTAGAGCCTTCTTTATGAGCCTTGAGTCACTCAATTTGACCTCATGTAGCATTTTCATATCTAAGTCAGGGACTGAGTTATGATGGCATTGCTGGCCTTCTTGGTATGGCACACACTGTGGGTACAGTTCCAGATGCATTACCTCCTCCACGATCATTGTTGATATCATCATCTATGCAACCTACTAGGCCAACTGTGAGTTATTTGTCACTTTCCCTAGTAGAGGAAATCATTTTCTAATTTATTCCTTCAGCTGCATTGTTATTAATGTTGTTAGCAATCGATTCTTCACATTTCTGGCCTTGAAATGTCTTGCAAAATTTCCATTCCTGTGAAAATCCTGCCTGAATTTTTAGTCACAACCATTGGATGATGGTCTTTAGAACTTGAAGACAGAGTATGTTTATTAAAGTAGATAATGAGTCAGATATTTCGTGTTGGTGACTGCTCTGCAACTAGATATTATCATGTATTGCTCTTCTCCGATCCTCATAAACGCTTCCATTTCCACAATAAGATGCACCTGTAGAAGCATAGTCATTTGACTATCTTGACATCTTATTTTGCTGGAGGTCGAAGGTTGTTCATTAACTGATGCTGCAAGGGCATTGTCTAAGCATGTTAACAGGAGCAGCAGTGGGTGGTGGGGTGTTCTCTCCGGAAGTGGTATGTGTGTCCTCCTTGGTGCTCCATTTTGGTCGATAAAATTTTTCTTATCAATTGCCATGACTATTTGCTGATTCCTTTCTTCTTCAGAATCTAATAAAAACAGGCTGGCACTGGAAGCAGTCAACCATTTGTTGAACAATTGCTGTTGGATGAATGTTCACTTAATTCAACCACATGGGCCTGTCTTCGAGATTAGAGTTCCTGAAGGCTTTGGTGCCCGCTGGTCTAAAGATGGTTTAAAGGTAGTTCACTTTAGTTGTGTTCAATATCATTATTCGCGTCTTCAATATCATTTTTCATGTTTGTTACATGAGTTGTGTTCTTATACCAAATAACTAATTTGACATATTGCAATACACAGATAAACAATTTGAGGAGAGAGAGTTCAAGAACTTGAATAGAATAATTTTAAATAAAATTAAGAAAAGAGACTTAATGTTAGACTTCACCTTTTATCATGATATTGAAGTTAAATTGTTCTTAGATTCTTCTTTGGTAGATTATTCCAGTTGTGCTCTTTTCATTGATCTATAGCAACAAACATATCTTAATTAATGAAATTTCACTATGTTCATTGAATAGACTGTTAATCACTGCTGTATGAGGCACATATGAAGCATATGATATATAAAGGACCAGATTCTGGCCTCCTCTTTTTCAGTAACACTAAGAGGACATGTAATACACACACATATATAAAACATGTGTGTATCAAATTTTCTGTCAGTTTGGTCTCAATATCATGTTAATCTTGTAGGAATCTCCAAAATGATCGATTCTAACCAGCTGCCATTTCTTTTTTCCTCCGTTGTTTCAGTTCATTGGATTCTTGGAACCTTACACTGAAGAAGGCTTCTCAAAAGGGTGGAAGCATTAGACCTGTTCTATTTGTAAATGCTTTTATCAATCATTAGTGGTAGGTTTTAACATTCCATTAAGCAACCCTATGTCATTAAGATTTATGTGAAGGATTTGTTGTGTGATACGATTAACTATTTTGACATATCACGACGGATAAACTACTTTGCTTTCTTTCTTGTTTTTGAATAAAAAATATTACCTTTTTTTTAATATCTAAAGCTTAAAACTGCATGCATAATGTATTCAGAGTATGTTGCAGTAATGAGGCCAGATCAAGATTTATCGAATGATACTTCTGTTAACAGCAGATGTAAAGAAGCTTGAGAAGATCTCTGAGGTTCTCAACTTGCCTATTAATGTTCTCTCTTCTGTTTGAAATTTTCTTCTTCTTCTCTAGGACATTGCCTTGGATTATGTCATCCTCAAGTTGACAACATCAAGATTAGAGAGGTTCACGGCATCGGCAGGTGAAAGATGTCAACAAGGTCTTGTGAGAACCAGTCTTGTATCCCTTTGTTGCACCTCATGGAAGTCATAGATCTTAAAACTTGCTGACGATTGCATTCACCATTGCTATTGATCGCAGATATTTCTTGGAGGAAGAAGACATGCAATTCCATGAGTGTCAAGTTTGAGGTAGTTGAAAGTTGCTGGTCTCTCAGGCAAGTTATCTTACTGGTAGCAGTTCATTTTCATCCATCATTTTTTGTTACCAACAATGGTGGTATTGGGTAACAAGCACCTCTTCCATGTCATTGCCGTGCTTGATCCGGCTTCTGAGAGTTTACATGATGCAACACCAGTTTAACTTCTCTCCGACAGATCAATGATTCGAGAACTGCAAAGAAGATGACTTCAGGTTAGATATGGGTTCAGAATTGGGGTGAAAATTCTTATAAAATAAATAATAATAATAATAATAATAAAGTTTAAGTTTATGAATATTTTAAATAAAACATTCTTTTAAATTCGACTTAACTGTCTAATTTCTCCCTTGAAAACATCTTCGTTGCCCTTCTAATGTAGATGACACATCTGTATCTGTATCACCAATTTCCAAAGAATATATTGTAGCCTTTGTATGTATGTGTATGCTATTGCTTCAGCTTCACTAAGTCATGCATGCAAGTCAAGTTGAATTATTTTAACATCCTATTGATTCGTGCAGTGACATGTGTCGATTTTTGCTCCCTCTCCCACATACATCCAATGTGCACGGAGCTGATACACTAAGCAACATGGCCAAAGGACATTCCAGTAAGCAAAATTTTATTGTCCCCCATATATCCAATCCATCAGCATTTCCTGTAATGCGCCTCGTTCGTCATGTTCCACAGTTGGTGGCGGCTGCTTCCATCCATGGTTCCCTTCTTCCTCCCAGTGCTACCATTTATGATCTTGGTCTCTCCTCCTGCTACTGTGAGTGCTCAGCCAAAACAGACCAACGTCAGTTTGGGGTCCTCCGTCGCCGCCTCCGATGGTGCTTCCTGGCCATCCCCCTCCGGCCGCTTTGCTTTCGGGTTTTACCCCAAAGCACAAGGGTTGGCCGTCGGAGTCTGGCTCACCACCACACCTAACAGGACCGTGGTGTGGACAGCTAACCGGGACGATCCCCCCATCACCGACGGCTACCTCAGATTGACCTTCGATGGTCGGCTTCTCTGGAGTGCTCCCGGTGGGGTGGAGAAGGCCGTGTCACAAGGTTCCGAGCCGGCCGCCCTGGCGGCCATGATCGACACTGGGAACTTCGTCCTGTACAATTCCAATGGAGCGATCATTTGGTCTACTTTTGGTTCTCCCACAGACACGCTTCTACCTGGGCAGAGCCTGTTCCCGGGTTTTCAGCTCTTCTCCAGCTTATCTGAAGCTGACAGGTCCACCGGGAAGTACCGGCTGCACAACCAAAACGATGCCAATCTCGTGTTGTACCCTGTCGACACATCCGACACCGCCGACGATGCCTACTGGGACACAGGCACCTTCCAGATTGGCTTCCTGCTCACGCTCAATCTTGACAGCACTGGTTTACTGTATTTATCTGGCGACCCCGGTAGCTATTCCAAGAACATCAGCCTGCCCAAGGCTTCTTCTGGTTCTCAGAGTGGAACTCAGGTCTACTACCGGGCGATCATCGACGTAGATGGAATTCTCCGGCTTTACTCTCACGGCTTCTCCAACAATGGCAGCTCGACGACTAGAGTCGAATGGGCAGCACTGCAGGATCGGTGTTTTGTGAGAGGTTTCTGCCCACTCAACAGCTTCTGCAGCCGGAACACCGATGAAGAGCCTGTTTGCCTCTGTCCCCCCGGTTTCGACTTCGTCGATCCAACCCAAATCGCACTCGGTTGCGCGCGGAATTCATCAGGAGGAGATTGCAGCACGAAAAGCTCCGATGTTGGGGACGAAGGCTTGACCATGGTAACAGTGAAGAACACGACGTGGGTCAACAAGGCTTACTCCATTCTGCCGCCCACGACGAGCATGGATGCGTGCAGGGCAGCATGCTTGAACGACTGCTTCTGCGAGGCGGCGTTGTTCATAGAGGATAAATGCTATAAACAGATGCTTCCTTTGAGATATGGGAGGACCGGCAGCAACGACACGCTGCTCCTCAAGGTCGCAGCTGCAAGGAAGCAAGCAGTGGTTCACGAAAGGGAGAGTAAACTGCGTGTTGACGTCTTGGTCGTGGGTGTAGTTCTTGCTGGCCTCTCAGTCATCGTCTTCGCCATATCTGGATATTTCTTCCTTGAACGTATAAGGGCTGCAAGATACATGAGGACGCCAGAGTCTGATAACTCTGGTGCTGATGATTACAGCACGCTGAAATCGTATTCTTACGGAGAGCTGGAGAGAGCCACAGAGAACTTCAGGGAAGAGCTGGGCAGGGGAGCCTTTGGAACGGTGTTCAAGGGAACGGTTTCCGATGGAGCAAGGGTGATTGCTGTGAAGAGACTGGAGAAGATGGTCGAGGAAGGAGAGAGGGAGTTCCAGAGAGAGGTGAGAGCCATTGGCAGAACACATCACAAGAACCTGGTGCGATTGCTCGGCTTCTGCAACCAAGGCTCGAGTCGACTGCTGGTGTACGAGTACATGAGCAACGGCTCGCTTGCGGATCTCCTCTTCAAGGCTGAAACCTGGCCGACATGGCGAGAAAGATGCAGGATCGCGTTGGACGTGGCCAGGGGATTGTACTATCTGCACGAGGAGCTGGAGAACCACATCATCCACTGCGACATCAAGCCTCAGAACATCCTCATGGACGCCACCGGGGCCGCAAAGATCGCCGACTTCGGGCTGGCCAAGCTGCTGATGCCCGACCAAACAAGAACCTACACGGGCATCAGAGGAACCAGGGGGTACCTCGCGCCGGAATGGCACAAGAACGCGCCGATAACAGTGAAGGCCGACGTGTACAGCTACGGAGTTGTGCTCTTGGAGATCATATGCTGCAGGAGGAACATGGAACTGGAGGAGGCCGGCCATGGCGAAACCCTTCTTGAACTTGCGTATGAATGCTTGGTGGATGATGAGTTCGGAAGGTTGAAGAAGGACGAAGCCATGGATGAGGCGGAGCTGGAGAGGATGGTCAGAGCTGGGCTTTGGTGCGTTCAGGAACAGCCCGTCTTCCGGCCTTCGATGAAGAACGTTATCATGATGATCGAAGGGCATATGAAAGCGCCTCTTCCTCCACCGCCGGCATCCTTTTCATCTTAATAGCGTGCCGGTATACACTCTACGGTACAACTTAAGAGACGAGTCAGATTGGAAATATAAACACGATAATTAGCAATGTAATTATAATTGTCATTAGCCACGTTGTGGAGAACTCGACGAGTTTATAGCTGGCTTCAACAACCGTCACATCGCGTCGTAACGGTTTCTGCTGTCGGATATAGCGTTGTGATGGGTCTATAAAAACCCTGTGAGCGCCCGCGTTTGTTGATTCCTGTCTGAAACCTCCGTCGGGTTCGTCGAGTTCATCCCCAAATCGAGTCTCTCTCTCTCTCTCTCTCTCGCCTGGTGCAGCTCTCTGCTCTCCTTCCACCCGCGAATTTGGAGTCAAAACCAGTCGAACGGAACCATTGTCGTCTCTGTTGCAAATTGTGTTCAGGTATTGTGCCCTTTACTACCTCGTGTTGCTGCGATCCTTGCTTCCTTCTTACGGTTTATGAGTTGTTATTGTTGCTGCTGATATATGTTGATATTCTGCTTGCTTTTGTTAATTCTTATTAATCAACAATGGTTTCAGGGTATGTCACGTTTCCTCTGCGGAGATAACAGTGTCATCTGATGTTACATTGTAGTGAACTCACATAAGACTGGAAATTTGCTTGTCATTTTGAATCATCCTACCTGATTTGATTTTACCTTATCACACAAATGCCCAGAACAGATGAATTATAGTGAACCATTTTCTGGAATTCAATTTGTTTGCCTATATTACTTCACTATGTGCTTTAAAATTGTGGTAATTGTTATATATATATATATATATATATATATATATATATATATATATATATATATATATATATATATATATATATATATATATATATATATATATGTGTGTGTGTGTGTGTGTGTGTGTGTGTGTGTTTTAGCAATGAATATTTCCTTATTATGATTGGGTAGAGCTTACAGTAGTGAGGGACATGATCCTCATAAAATAGAGTTGACATTTAGTAGTGATTTCACAAGGACTAATTACATGATGTTTAGTAGAGTAATTTCACAATGTTTCTTCAATAGTAGGATCCATCGAAGTCAGGGGCATGATGCATAAGGGTGGATTGTTAAATTCATGCTAATTGGTGGGAGATACTAAGGATGTAATTGAATTAGATTTGAATTAGCTTGTTAAATCTTTGATCATTTATTGTACAGTTGTGACAAACTTTGGGCCGAAGATTTTAAAATCAAACTTGCTGTTTTGCATTCGAGTCAAGCTTTTGTGGACTTGTAGAAGACAAGCAGGTTCGTTCTTATGCAGCTTGATCATCTTATCTCAAGTTGAAATTGACATTGGGACTAAATCTACTCAAACTTGCACTTAACTTTTTTTTCAATTAAATTCTAGACCACAAGCTGGCATCAAATCTGTTCTCTTTATGATGAAAGTTGAATTTATGACCTGTTCTATTTGTAACTGCTTTTATCAATCATTAGTGTAGGTTTTAACATTCCAGGAAGCAACCCTATGTCATTATGATTTATGTGTAGGATTTATTGTGTTATATGGTTAACTATTTTGACATATCACGGCAGAAAAACTACTTTGTTTTCTTTTCTGTTTTTGAATAAAATATGTTACTTTTTTTTTATATCTAAAGCTTAAAACTGCATGCATAATGTATTCAGAGTATGTCACAATAATGAGGCCAGATCAAGATTTATCAAATGATACTTCTATTAACAGCAGATGTAAAGAAGCTTGAGAAGATCTGTGATGTTCTCAACTTGCCTACTAATGTTCTCTCTTATGTTTGAAATTTTCTTCTTCTTTCTCTAGGACATCGCCTTGGATTGTGTCATTCTCAAGTTGACAACATAAAAATTAGTGAGGTTCACGGCATCATCGGCAGATGAAAGATGTCACCAAGGTCTTGTGGAACCAGTCTTGCATCTCTCAGTTGCACCTCATGGAAGTCAAGGTCACTAGCAAGACCTAGGGAAAAAGGAGCAAAGCTAGTAATGATGTCATAGATCTTAAAACTTGCTGACGATTGCATTCTCCATTGCTAGTGATTGCAGATATTTCTTGGTGGAAGAAGACATGCAATTCCATGAGTGTCAAGTTTGAGGTGTTCAAAATTTCTTGTCTCTCAAGCGAGTTATCTAACTGGTAGCAGTTCATTTTCAGCAATCAATTTTTGTTAACAGCAATGATGGCAGTGGGTACCAAGCGACTCTTCCAGGTCATTGCCGTGGTTGATACGGCGTTTGATAGTTTTCATGATGCAACACCAGTTTTACTTCTCTCTGGCAGATCAATGATTCGAGAACTTCAAAGAGGAAGACTTCAGGTTAGATTTTGGTTCAGAATGGGGGTGAAAATTCTTTTAAAATAAATAATAATAATAAAGTTTAAGTTTATGAATATTTAAGTAATCTTAAGTATATTTACAGAATCGAATCAGTTTTATTTGATCCGATCGATTCATACGGTTTATCAAAAAATGGATCGGGTCGACTGATTTATTTTATTTTTTAATATAATCAATCCAATAAGTAAATCAGATCCAACTAACTGATTTGATTTGATCCTAATAACTATGATACGTAGAATTGAGAGCCACACAACAATGGTGTGTTGTGTTATCATGTCATTTATGTTAAAAAAAGGAAAACAAAAAGAACAAAAAAATCTTTCTTAACATCTGGATCGTTAAACTTATTTATCTTCAATTTTAGGATTAGTTTGTCTATCTCATCCTGTTTTCACCTTACATATGTTCTGACTTGAAGTGTCGAATTTCTCCCTTGAATACATCTTCGTTGCCCCTCTAATGTGGATGACACGTCAGTATCAACAATTTCCAAAGAGCATGTTATATAGCCTTTGTATTTGTGTGTACTATTACTTCAGTTTCACCAAGTCATGCATTGAAGTCAAATTGAATTATTTTAATATCTTACTGATTTGTGTAGTGACGTGTCGATTGTTGCTCCGCATCCCACATACATCGAACCTGCACAGAGCTGAGACACTAAACAACATGGTCAAAGATTATTCCAGGAAGCAACATTTTAATGTCCTTCATATATCCAATCCATTAGCATTAGCATTGCCTGTAATGCGTCTTGTTCGTCATATTCCACAGTTTGTGGGGGCTGCTTCCATCCATGGTTCCCTTCTTCCTCCCAGTGCTACCATTTATGATCTTGGTCTCTCCTCCTGCTACTGTGAGTGCTCAGAAACAGACCAACATCAGTTTGGGTTCCTCCCTCGCCGCCTCCGATGGTGCTTCCTGGTCCTCCCCCTCCGGCCGCTTTGCCTTCGGGTTTTACCCCAAAGCAAAAGGGTTGGCCATCGGAGTCTGGCTCACCACCACACCAAAGAAGACCGTGGTGTGGACAGCTAACCGGGACGATCCCCCCATAACCGACGGCCACTTGACCTTCGATGGTCGGCTTCTCTTGAGTGATCCCAGTGGGGTGAAGGCCCTGTCACAAGGTTCCGGGACGGCCGCCCTGGCGGCCATGATCGACACTGGGAACTTCGTCTTGTACAATTCCGATGGAGCGATCATTTGGTCTACTTTTAGTTCTCCCACAGACACGCTTCTACCTGGGCAGAACCTGTTATCGGATGGCCAGCTTTTCTCCAGCGTATCGGAAGCTGACAGGTCCACCGGGAAGTACTGGCTGTGCAACCAAAACGATGGCAATCTCGTGTTGTACCCTGTCGGCACATCCAACCCCGACGATTCCTACTGGAGCACAGGCACCTTCGGGAATGGCTTCCGGTTCACGCTTATTCTTAACAGCACTGGTTTACTGTACTTATACGACAACAGTGGCTATTCCAATAACATCAGCCAGTCCAAGGTTTCTTCTGGTTCTCAGAGTGGAACTCAGGTCTACTACCGGGCGATCATCGATGTAGATGGAATTCTCAGGCTTTACTCTCACAGCTTCTCCAACAATGGCAGATCGACGACAAGAGTCGAATGGGCAGCACTGCAGGATCCTTGTTTGGTGAAAGGTGTGTGCCCGCTCAACAGCTTCTGCAGCCCGAACGCCGAGGAAGAGCCCGTTTGCTCCTGTCTCCCTGGTTTCGACTTCGTCGATCCAACCCAAAGCGCACTTGGTTGCGCGCGGAATTCATCAGGAGATTGCAGCACGAGGAGCCCCGATGTTGGGGACGAAGGCTTGACCGTGGTAACAGTGAAGAAGACGACGTGGTCCAACAAGGCTTACTCCATTCTGTCGCCCATGACGAGCATGGATGCGTGCAGGGCCGCATGCTTGAACGACTGCTTCTGCGAGGCGGCGTTGTTCACGGGTGATAAATGCTGTAAACAGACGCTTCCTTTGAGATATGGGAGGACCGGCAGCAACGACACGCTGCTCCTCAAGGTCAAAGCTGCAAGGAAGCAAGCAGTGGTTCACGAAAGGGAGAGTAAACTGCGTGTTGACGTCTTGGTCGTGGGTGTAGTTCTTGCTGGCCTCTCAGTCATCGTCTTCGCCATATCTGGATATTGCTTCCTTGAACGTAAAAGGGCTGCAAGATACATGAGGACGCCAGAGTCTGATAACTCTGGTTCTGATGATTACAGCACGCTGAAATCGTATTCTTACGGAGAGCTGGAGAGAGCCACAGAGAACTTCAGGGAAGAGCTGGGCAGGGGAGCCTTTGGAACGGTGTTCAAGGGAACGGTTTCCGATGGAGCAAGGGTGATTGCTGTGAAGAGACTGGAGAAGATGGTCGAGGAAGGAGAGAGGGAGTTCCAGAGAGAGGTGAGAGCCATTGGCAGAACACATCACAAGAACCTGGTGCGATTGCTCGGCTTCTGCAACCAAGGCTCGAGTCGACTGCTGGTGTACGAGTACATGAGCAACGGCTCGCTTGCGGATCTCCTCTTCAAGGCTGAAACCTGGCCGACATGGCGAGAAAGATGCAGGATCGCGTTGGACGTGGCCAGGGGATTGTACTATCTGCACGAGGAGCTGGAGAACCACATCATCCACTGCGACATCAAGCCTCAGAACATCCTCATGGACGCCACCGGGACCGCAAAGATCGCCGACTTCGGGCTGGCCAAGCTGCTGATGCCCGACCAAACAAGAACCTACACGGGCATCAGAGGAACCAGGGGGTACCTCGCGCCGGAATGGCACAAGAACGCGCCGATAACAGTGAAGGCCGACGTGTACAGCTACGGAGTTGTGCTCTTGGAGATCATATGCTGCAGGAGGAACATGGAACTGGAGGAGGCCGGCCTGATAAGTAGATGAGATTTCCCTAACTGTTGAGGAAATCTCTCTACTCTGTTGAGGGAAATCCTCTAACCCGTTGAGGAAACTTCTCCTTCTAACCTGTATATAAAGACGGAGGATATGTCAATAACATTCAACTTCTTCTTCTACAACTCATTTATCTCTTTATTTTAACATGGTATCAGAGCCAGCTCCTCTTGGCGACAGCAGCATAGCCAAGCGGCCACAGTAGCACGCTGCCCGGAGTCATTGAAGAAGCATCAAGACACGGATTCAGAGCCAGTGCTAACCGGTCTTGCTTTTCTTCGCCGGCCTTGCTCCCTCTCCTATTTGCTGCCTACAGCAGACACTCTCCTTCGCCGTCACGCAAGGAGGAAAACATTCTCTCCTCAATAGCAGTGAACGGCGAACAACGGTGTCTTCCTCCTCAATAGCGACGAACGGCGAACGACGGTGTCTTTCTCGCGTCTTCCTCCTTCGCTGTCGCAGCCACTTCCCGGCCAGCAGCAGCCGCAACCGCTGCATCTTCCTTCCTCTATCGCAGCAGCTTTCATTGCCACTTTTCTCTATACACCTAATTGCTACAGATTTCTCTCACTGCAGTTTCCTTGAGTACTGCTGCAGATTTTTGCGGTCATTTTCCGGCGAACCGCAGTCTTGAGTACCGCTGTAGTTTTCGCAGCCATCTTCCGGCGAACTGCAGCCTCTACAATCTGCTGCAGCAAGCAGCAATCCACAGCAGCAAACTGCAGTCTTGAGTACCGCTGCAGTTTTTGCAGCCATCTCCCGGCGAACTGCAGTCCCTACAATCTGCAGCAGCAAGCAGCAATCCACAGCAGCTGCCGGCAGCTTTTGGCACTGTTGTAGATTGCTCAATCTGCTACAGCAAGCAATCTATAGCAGCAGCCCCCTCCCTCATTCTCCACCTTGTGTGACCTGAGTATCACACAAGGTTCGCTGCCTTCTTCTAAAAAAAAAAAAAAAAAAAAAAAAATAGTCTACTCTGATGGTGGTGGTGAATATCAAGCCCTGGCGTCTCATCTCTCAGCTTGTGGCATTCAACACCTCAAGTCTCCTCCACATACTCCTCAACTAGTTGGTTCTGCCGAACGCAAACATCGGCATATAGTAGAAACTGGACTCACACTTTTACATCAGGCTTCCATGCCTTCAACTTTCTGGACAGCAGCCTTTCAAACTGCTGTCTACCTAATTAATCGGATGCCTACACCAGTTCTACAACACCAGTCCCCCTTTGACACACTGTTCCACAAACCCCCTAACCTTCGTAAACTCCGCGTGTTCGGTTGTTTATGTTATCCTTGGTTACGTCCCTATACCTCTCATAAGTTAACATCCCGATCTTCTCCTTGCGTCTTTATTGGTTACTCACTTGACCATAATGCTTTCCGCTGCTATAATCTCCACACTCACAAAATCTTTGTATCACGTCACGTTATCTTTGTTGAGTCTAACTTTCCTTTCCAAACCCTTCCATATCCTGCCATACGGACCACTTCACTATCTCACTGGAGTATACCTTCGGATCAATCGGACGAGCCTCCCATGTCTTCGTCTACTTCCTCCCCTCCTGATCCGCACTATATCACTCCAGTTCAACACTTGCCCGTTTCCTCTGTTCCTACTCCACTCCACTCTTCTCCAATTGATGGGGCAATATGTTCCGAAACACAACCATCCTCTTTACCTCCTTCTCGCCCAAGTGCCCCTGACGTGTCTCCACTTGACCCGGCTTGTGCCACTGATCCTCACCCAACATTACCTCCTAATCCTGTCATCTCCAATCATCCTATGACCACTCGCTCTAAGCATGGTATTTTTAAACCTCGTCAAGTACTTAACCTACAAGCTGTCATGAATTCCTCATCCCCCAACATTGAACCCACCACCTTCACTCAAGCCCAAAAATCTCCGCATTGGCGTATTGCCATGAGCGAGGAATATAATGCCCTCCTCCATAATTCAACATGGGATCTAATTCCTTTTCATCCTTCACAAAACATCATCGGGTGTAAGTGGGTCTTTAGAATTAAGCGGAACCCAGATGGCTCAGTTGCTCGATATAAGGCACGCCTGGTCGCCAAAGGGTTCCATCAACGACCTGGGGTTGATTTCACTGAGACGTTTAGTCCTGTTGTTAAACCCACTACAATCCGGCTTATCTTGAGTCTGGCTACCACTAAAGGCTGGCAATTACGACAATTGGATGTTAATAATGCCTTTCTACAGGGATCTCTATCTGAAGATGTTTTTATGCAACAACCCCCCGGTTTTACTCATCCTCAGTATCCACAGCATGTTTGCAAACTTCGGAAAGCCATTTATGGACTTCGTCAGGCTCCGAGAGCTTGGTACACTCAACTTAGCTCATTTTTGACTTCTGTCGGCTTTCTTAACTCCAAATCTGATGCTTCGTTGTTTCTGCGACATCATCATGGAAACACAATGTATATTCTGGTATATGTGGATGATATTATTGTCACAGGTAACAATCCCGCCAGCATCCAAGCGTTCGTCAAACAGTTGGCAGCTCGATTCTCGCTTAAGGATCTCGGACCCTTGAGCTACTTTTTGGGCGTCGAAGCTACCTTCACATCTTCCGGTCTCCTTTTATCACAACGCAAGTACATTCAAGATTTGTTATTAAAGACAAACATGCAGGATGCAAATGCAATTACAACCCCCATCTCTACTAGCGGTTCTCTCAAATTATCAGATGGAAGTCCTGCTACGGAACCCACTCAATACCGCCAAGTTGTTGGCTCTTTACAATACTTAGCTCTCACGCGTCCAGACATCTCATTTGCTGTGAACAAATTATCACAGTTTATGCAGCAACCATCTACTCTACACTGGTCTGCGGTCAAGAGACTTCTACGATATCTTAAAGGGACTCTAAATCATGGACTCTTTTTTCGTAAACACTCTCCACTTCGTCTTCATGCATTTGCCGATGCTGATTGGGCGGGCAACCTTGATGATAGAACATCCACATCGGGGTATATTATATTCCTTGGTGCTCATCCAATCAGTTGGAGTTCTAAGAAGCAAAAGACAGTCGCCCGGTCTACAACTGAAGCTGAATACCGTGCCATTGCCGCTACCACTGCAGAACTCAATTGGATCACGAATCTTCTCCGGGAACTCAACATCGATTCCACTCCTACAATATATTGTGATAATATTGGAGCTACCTATCTGTGCGCTAATCCGGTATTCCACTCCCGCATGAAACATATTGCTATTGACTTCCACTTTGTACGTGATCAAGTTGTCCGCCGTCAACTCCGTGTTTCTCATGTTCATACAGCTGATCAATTGGCCGACTCACTTACGAAGCCTATAGCTCGTAAGCTGTTTGCATTACATCAGTCCAAGATTGGCCTCCTTGATAGGAGCACCATCTTGCGGGGGCATGATAAGTAGATGAGATTTCCCTAACTGTTGAGGAAATCTCTCTACTCTGTTGAGGGAAATCCTCTAACCCGTTGAGGAAACTTCTCCTTCTAACCTGTATATAAAGACGGAGGATATGTCAATAACATTCAACTTCTTCTTCTACAACTCATTTATCTCTTTATTTTAACACGGCCATGGCGAAACCCTTCTTGAACTTGCGTATGAATGCTTGGTGGATGATGAGTTCGGAAGGTTGAAGAAGGACGAAGCCATGGATGAGGCGGAGCTGGAGAGGATGGTCAGAGCTGGGCTTTGGTGCGTTCAGGAACAGCCCGTCTTCCGGCCTTCGATGAAGAACGTTATCATGATGATCGAAGGGCATATGAAAGCGCCTCTGCCTCCACCGCCGGCATCCTTTTCATCTTAATAGCGTGCCCGTATACACTCTACGGTACAACTTAAGAGACGAGTCAGATTGGAAATATAAACACGATAATTAGCTATGTAATTATAATTGTCATTAGCCACGTTGTGGAGAACTCGACGAGTTTATAGCTGGCTTCAACAACCGTCACATCGCGTCGTAACGGTTTCTGCTGTCGGATATAGCGTTGTGATGGGTCTATAAAAACCCTGTGAGCGCCCGCGTTTGTTGATTCCTGTCTGAAACCTCCGTCTTGGGGTTCGTCGAGTTCATCCCGAAATCGAGTCTCCCTCTCTCTCTCTCTCTCTCTCTCTCTCTCGCCTGGTGCAGCTCTCTGCTCTCCTTCCACCCGCGAATTTGGAGTCAAAACCTGTCGAACGGAACCATTGTCGTCTCTGTTGCAAATTGTGTTCAGGTATTGTGCCCTTTACTGCCTCGTGTTGCTGCGATCCTTGCTTCCTTCTTACGGTTTGTGAGTTGTTATTGTTGCTGCTGATTTATGTTGATATTTTGCTTGCTTTTGCTAATACTTGTTGACCAACAATGGTTTCAGGGTATGACACGTTTCCTCCGCGGAGATAACAGTGTCATCTGATGTTACATTGTAGTGAACTCACATAAGACTGGTAATTTGCCAGTCATTTTGAATCATCCTACCTGATTTGATTTTACCTTATCACAAAAATGCCCAGAACACATGAATTATAGTGAAGCATTTTCTGGAATTCAATTTGTTTGCCTATATTACTTCACTATGTGCTTTAAAATTGTGGTAATTGTTTTATATATATATATATATATATATATATATGTTTTAGCAATGAATATTTCCTTATTATGATTGGGTAGAGCTTACAATAGTGAGGGACATGATCCTCATATAATAGAGTTGACATTTAGTAGTGATTTCACAAGGACTAATTACATGATGTTTAGTAGAGTAATTTCACAATGTTTCTTCAATAGTAGGATCCATCGTAGTCAGGGGCATGATGCATAAGGATGGATTGTTAAATTCATGCTAATTGGTGGGAGATACTAAGGATGTAATTGAATTATATTTGAATTAGCTTGTTAAAATTTTGATCATTTATTGTACAGTTGTGACAAACTTTGGGCCGAAGATTTTAAAATCAAACTTGCTGTTTTGCATTTGAGTCAATCTTTTGTGGACTTGTAGAAGACAAGCAGGTTCGTTCTTATGCAGCTTGATCATCTTATCTCAAGTTGAAATTGACATTGAGACTAAATCTACTCAAACTTGCACTTAATTTTCTTTCAATTAAATTCTAGACCAAAATCTGGCATCAAATCTGTTCTATTTATGATGAAAGTTGAATTTATGAGATTTCAAGGTCATAAACAGATTCAGTTTTTTATAATGTATAAAACATGTTGTGTAATGCACAGTTACTTTGATTAAAAGATTGATCTAAATCTTCATAAATATCATTGAAGAAGATAAAAGAGTTTTTGTTGGAAAAATAGTGAAAGAATTCTAGTAGTCTTTGAGTTGGTCTGTGGTGATACTCTTTGTGGGCTCAGATATAGAAGCATCCACCGTAGCTTCATAAATATTTAGGCCTCACCTGTAGTCAAATCTCTTATTCTTTAACTTTTTCTGTGATGTGTATTTTTCATTTCAGTGCTCATGAAATCAAAACAAGAAGACATTTTATCCTATTCTAAATAAAGAACATTTAGTGGATTTCAGCAATTGCCTTTAAGATTCACTGATGTAGCTGTTGCTCATGTTTCCCTCAGAAAATATAAATGAACAATCTCGGTGTTCAAGGATGCTCAACAATGTCTCAATGTCGGTAGAAGATCAAGAAGTGATTTATTGATAAGAAGAGAAAAAGAAAGAAGAAAGAAAGAAAACTCTTGTGGATTGCCTTCCGAGCATCATCAAATCTACAAAAGAACAAAGATTGGAAATTGGATTATTCCCAAAGACAAAAGAAACCGAATCCTTTTGTTGTTCACAGGTGTAGACATCTCAGATTCTAGCTAGCAATGCTGAGATCACGTTCAAGTTTCTTCATCTTTGCTTCCTGCTCCTTGACTGCCATGGTAAGAGATCTCACATCCAATGCTTCAGATAGTTCTTTTTGACACTCTGACTGCAAAGATACGGACATTAGACCTGCCTCAGTTAATCTGATAAGACTTCTTTTTGATGATTAAATCGGTTCATATCAGCAAAGAACAGATCGAATGGTTGGCCAATTTATACTACGAAGAACTATCCAAACTAAAATGAAGTATAGATGTTATAGTTAAATGTTCTGCATGTGAGATTGAAGGACCAAAACAGACGGTAGTCATTTCTGTAGTGCAGGGATGCATGCATGTATGAGGTGGAAGAAGGCGAACAAGAACAGGAGACCAACCTACCTTTTCCAGGAGCTGCGCTCGCTGCTCCATCTCCTCCTCCGACGCCTCCTGCTTGTGGATCACCTGCAGAACGTAGAGCAGGTGGGAGTGGAGGAACTCCTCGCAGTGCTTCTCCAGCGTGCACTGCGGGAACGCGGACTGGCATCCGATCTGGTAGAAGGGGCAGTTCATCAGCTTCATGGGGCAGACGGTGATGCAGTGCCGGTCCATCTCCCGCCGCATGATGCTCTCCGGGCACTTCTGCTCGCAGGGGAGGATCTTGAAGGGGCACTCCGCGTCGTGCTTCTCCCGGTGGGCGGCGGAGAACTTGACGCGGCACCCATCGTTGGTGCACTCCGCGATCCGGAAGCCGCAGCTGTCTCTGTGCTCCGCCAACTGCTGCTCCGACTCGAACTTCATGGAGCAGTGGTAGGCGTTCTTGAAGTCGACGTTCCTGAGCAGCGTCTCGGCGATGACCTCCCGTCGGTCCATCGGCCAGAACGCGTTCGTCTCCATCTCCTGCACGAAGTCGTCGATCTTGTCCTCCCGGCTGTCGCTCAGGATCCACGCCGACACCCGGCTGAAGAAGTTCCGCTTCGAGCGGGCGAACTCGTCGACGATGTCGGACACGATGTCGGCAGGGTCGTCGGAGGCCTCCTCCGACGGGTCTGCGTTGCCGTCGCCCTGCGCCATGGTCTCCGCCACGAACGTCTCGCTCCTCGGCGTGATGTAGTCCACCATCTCCTTCCTGATGAGGACCGCCACCGTGGCCGGCCCCCGGAAGAGGCCGGTGGTGTTGTCGACGCAGGCCCCGGCCAGCCCCGGGTTCAAGAGCTGCGCGATCTTGTGCACCGTCTCCTTGTCGCACTGGTCGCAGCTAAACGACAGCACGTCCTCCTTCACCGGCCCCGGATCCGGCAATGGCAGATCCATCGTGCCTTCTTGTCCAGCTCTCTGATTGCCATCCACTTCTTCTGAGACGCAACACAAATCTCAGCATTTCAATAACAAGTAAGTAATCGTGAACCGAAGCCAATTTCTAATACAGCAGCATTCATTACCTTCCTTCTCCATCATCGTCTTTAGCAGTCGTTAGGAACAGATCGGGGCGGGGTTAAAGGTTTGGATGTGGGAAGAGATCAAGGGAAGCTTAAGAAGGGAGGAGGCGGGGGATGGTTGGCAGTCCGCGAAGGGAGGGAGGGAAGGGGAGGGAGATGAGGCCGTTGACTGTTGGGAACAGATCCTGTTTACGTGCTCCCCAAAATTGAGATCGTTATGACGGAGAGACGCGTTTCGCAGGCTGGCCGAGCCATGCAAGATTGGCATGGTTGACTTGGCAGACAAGTCAACCTGATCATCGTATCCTCATGAATAAATGAGGTATGATGAAATGCGGGTGGAGGTCATGATTTGGCATGTCAATCTTGCATGTTGCAAGATTGGCATTGTAGATTTAACAATTATATACGTTATAATATGCAATAACGTATACACTATACTTAAACGAAGCATTTAGCATAATTTTGTCCTTAATTATCATGGATCGTGCTATCAACAGTTAAAAAGTCTTTACCAGTGGCATCCCCAACAATTAGTGCCGTTACATTGGTACATAGCTCGGAGATAAATTTCGGTCTTTGTAATAGATATTAGACCAAATGATAGGTCTGTAGTGATTGAATGGAGTGGGATGAAGTAGTCGTACGGAGTTAGCGGACATAATCCAGACGTCTGATATCATCCAAAGTTGGTGTTGATCTCCTCATTTACACGTACATGTCGAACAGATCTATAATTACAGAGATTTCTGACACTCATTGCAGCAGAATTTTATTTGATTTTGTTTTCAATTACAGATGAATGTGAGAAAGAAGATTCTTGTGGTCTCACGGTCGTACAGTTTCCGATAAGCCATCTCCATTAGAAATGAGTTAATTCACTAGGCTCAATCTATGAGGATACTGTAAGCATCCGAAGTGTGGTAATGGACAAAATGGGAAGAAGAAGAAGAAGATAAAAGATTGGTCAGAGACTTGGCAAGTTCTACTTATCATGATCCATGCAGGTGACCTCTCATGTGTGTTCCTTCAAAGATCCATCTTTGAACATCTTGTGACTGAGGCTGTTGAACATTGCTCGCGAGTACTGTCGTGAGCCATTCCTCCAATCTGTTCCAGCCTTCATCATCATCTCAAATTCTTCATAGCTTATACGGCCATCCTGTGGAACAACCCATGCACAGAGTCCAGTAAGATCCAAAGTCTTTTTTCTTATGGCAAGCTTTTCCGAAACAAATTATATATCTTTAATTCGAACTAAATGCCAAAAGGCGTATAGGAAGCGTAAAAGAAGGATCCCAAGATGAGGAAGTTGATACAACCTTGTCCTTGTCGACGTCTGCGATGATATCCAAGATCACTTGCTCACTCAGTTCAAGTCCTCCTATGGCTTCTCTCAGCTCATCAATCTCGATGTATCCACTCTGGTTCTTGTCGAAATAGTTGAAGGCTTTTGGAAGGTGCTCCTCACTATCAATCCTTTTCAGGTGAACAGTGACAGTAACGAACTCCTCGCAATTCACTGTACCATTTCCATCAATATCTGCCTGTGATCAGAGGCAAAAAAAACATGATTTTGTAGGAAGAAGATGATCGCAAAGAGTTCAACTAAAAGACTTGCATGCAACAATTTGTGCACTACATAATTATCATGATCCAATTAGTTCCACATTGGGTACAAGCTAATGTTTATCAGCATATGATTTATAACCTACTCATGAATACTCTTTTTTGCATATTTCTGAAGTAGAAGGTATTTGATCATTTCTTTGGTGCTTCTTACAGTCCTTTGAAAGCAATTTCCTCATCAAAGATGCTTCAGTGATTCCTAGAACCAGTGTTGGAGTTCATAAGCACAGGCAGAAACGGTAATGGCTTTACATGATGGTGGAGAGTGAGTGATATCTCTTTATCTCAGGCATTTGGTACCCCTTATAGAAACAGGAAAAGCTACCAAATATGCTTACTCATCGAACATGCATGCAGTATAGGTAGTTCCATGTAAACAAACACAAAGATCTCAAGAAAAGCAAAAACCTTTAAGAGAACTTACTGCTTCCATCAACATCTGGACATCTAAATCTTGGATTCGGTAACCAATTAAGTCGAGGCCCTTCTTGAGTGCCTCCAATGTCAAGGTCCCATTCTGCTCAGTATCCATCGTGTGGAACATCTGCTTGATGGCAGCTATCTCTTCCACAGGCAGGTGTTCAGTGACCACCTTCAAAGTGTAATCGAAGTATAAATAAATAGAATCCTTTTCACAAAAAAAAAATCAAAATTCTTCCAACCTGTTGTCCATCTGAGTGAAGGTATACACGAACTCACCAGCATGGCTTTCTTCTTAAACTTGTTCATGACTGAATACTGCTTAAGCCTTGATCTGACAGTTTCGCCAAGTGGAATGTTGGGAACTGTACTAGTATTCTGCAGCCAAGGGTGTTCTTCATAAAGGTACAAAAGAAAAAACAAGGGAATTAGTTGATGGAAAAAGGGAATTAGCTGATGCCCCAGTGATTAGAAAATGGTGATTAAATAGCAGATTCAGCAAACTAAACAGACTAATTGGATTTGGCTGTACTGATCTCCAACGAGAATAATCTAGATTAGCAAGAGAAAAATAAAACTGAACCCTTTTTCCACTTACATATGATAATACTTGCTGATAGTTCATCGACCATTTAATTTTTAAATGATCTCTTCGGGATGTGCTATTTAGGTAATGAATGATGGTTTATATACTAAACAAAGTTTAGTCCACACGACTTCATGGTGTTTGTATGCAATATTGACTCTCTTGATCAAAACATAATCGAGCATACAAATTGTCATTCTTAAAATATGTACTGCAGAATATCCACACACGAGCACATAAAGCATGTACATCGCTACGATTTCATGATGAATAATTCATGATGAACATATAATAACTTTGACAAGAAGCATACACAAAACATCAAGGAGATTATGCATTTTTTGTGGGAAGTTAAAGAGGGACACATATTGAGCAAGTTAGGTGCATAGGCCAGATCTGAAGAGGACAAGCATCAAACATCCTCAGCTAGAAGTAATAGAACATATAGAGATGAGTGACTTACTGCTAACAATTTGGATTTAAACATTTTGGATAATGATATCTAGCTTGTTATTCTGGCAAACAAAATTGAAAGAACTTCTCAGGTCAAGTACTTGGGAAAGATCTTCCAACCATAGACATGAGGCCTCTTATCAAGTCTATATCGTGCTCCAAAAGCGAAAGGATAGTAGATGGAGGCATACCAAGAACTTTCTGAGCCGTGAACCGAGTATGGGGATTCGGATCGAGCATGCATCTCACAAGATCCTTTGCATTCTCCGATATTTTAGGCCATGGCTCCCTTTCAAAATCAATAACTGATCTAATAATTGCCTTTGCAATTCCTTCATCAGTCTCTGAATGCATAAAAGGTTAAAAAAACAAAAAAAATCCTCATGAGCAACTCGTTCATCAAAAAGCAAACCAAAAGCTAATAAAGATTTTGTTGGAAAAACGTGCCTCCTTTGAAAAGAAGAACAGCTACCTGCCCAAAAGGGAGGGACTCCACAAAGTAATATGTAGAGAATAACTCCAGCACTCCATATGTCCACTTCTTGTCCATAGTATCTCTTCAAGATTTCTGGGGCCATGTAGTATGGACTTCCAACAATTTCACTGAAGATCTCACCTGAACCTATGAAAATGTAATCATTTGGCTGCTAAACAATCAGTATTACTATCATCTTTGTGAGTCCAAAAGGAAGAGCAGTCAAAATTGTATAGACCTACCAGGCTTGAAGTCTACAGAGAGGCCAAAGTCAATAACTTTCAGAGGAGAAGTTTCTGAAGAATCTGCAAAGAGGAAGTTCTCCGGCTTCAAGTCACGATGAATTACCCCATTCGTATGGCAATGCTACAGAAACAATGATTATAAGCAATTTTGTTGTGGAAGCATAACAACAAAGTAGGAAACAAGCAAGAAAAATATCTGTTATGCATTTATTAGAAAAATGGGGATAAATGGAAGACATAATACATAAATTCTAGCTCTGTTAACATGCCAAGTTCTCCAAACACACCACACCATAAAACCTTGAGGTTGTTGTGCACCTTATTCATGTTCTTTCTAATTGATCCTCTTCACATAATCAAAGTGAACATGTAATTGTCTACATTTTCCATATATATATATATATAATTCTAATTTTTCTCTATTTATCCTTCTGCATTCTTCTCCATCTTGTAGATTCACTTGGTTTCAATGGTTTCATGGCCTTTAAGAGTAGGAAGCTTGATGGTACTGCAGATGGCATACTCTGTTCAGAAGACAGAGAGTACGGCTGAAAAGAACCACATTTCCTGTGGTAATCATTCATCATGATCACCATGTCATCAGATGCTGAGCGTGAACGAATAGGGCATCATCGATTTGATCCACATGATGACCTTAAAAGATTAATTGGGATTGTCGAAACCCTAATTTCGACCCATGTCATCAGATGCCGAGCGTGAACGAAGAGAACAGCATCTAATCCTGAAGGGATTTGATCCACAAGATGACCTTAAAAGACAAATTGGGATTACGGAAACCCTAATTTGTTTCTTGTTGTTCCGGACACGAATGTGGAATCAGAAGGGTATCGCATTTACCTGAACGACCTCCATGATGGTGCGCATGACGGTGGCCGCGGCGCGCTCGGTGTAGTGCCCTCTGGCCACGATCTGGTCGAAGAGCTCGCCGCCCTCGCAGATCTCCATGACGAGGTGCACGGCCTCGTGGTCCTCGAACACGTCCCGCAGCCGGACCACGTTGGGGTGCTCCGGCAGGCCGCGCATGATCTGCACCTCGCGCCGGACGTCCTCCACGTCGACGCTGCTCCGCAGCCTCTGCTTCGCGATGGACTTGCAGGCGAGCGCCTCCCCCGTGGCCGCGTCCGTGCAGCGCCGCGTCACACCGAACTCGCCGCGGCCGAGCTCCTCCCCCAGGTGGTACCGCCGGAGGAGGTCGCCGCGGGGCTTGGGCTCGTCGAGGACGGAGATCGGAGGGCGGAACTCGGAGGAGATGGACGAGCGGGTGTGGTAGACGCCGTTTTTGTCATACTCGTAGATGGAGATGGCCGAGAGGCAACGGAGATCGCCGGACTTTTGGAAGGCTGCTTTGGATAATTGGGCGGAGCAGCAGTTCCCCATCTGCTGCCTCGTTCCGCTCCTTCGGTTCCTCCTCCCTTCCCCTCTCTCTCTCTCTCTCTCTCTCTCTCTTGGAAGGGAGAGGGAGAGAGGGAGGAAGGAGAAGCACTTCTTCGTCTCCTCTATTGATGGCGGGAGCTTCCGTCGTTTTCTCCCGCTTCTTACTCTCCCGCGTTCCGTTAATTAGCTCAACGAACCATCGACATGACTGACGCGTTGACCACGTTGAGTAAGCATTTTATACGTATACTTGTTTATTATACGCCGCCATATATTCGTAATTATTATTATTATTGGTTAGACCATAAGTGAATTATTAAATCAATATCTTTGTTATAAAAAGATAAATAAATATTCATTTAATTAATTCTAGAATTTTTTTATCAACAATTAAAATCTTTACTATTCAAACATTCCGACATCAAAGATTTATGAATAAAACTTCATACTCTTAGTAAATAAGTTTTCTATATTTTCATCGTATTAGTATTAATATCATAGGTATAACTACAGTGGCACTTGAAGCAATATCGGATGGTGGAGGATAGACTTCCGTCCTCTACTTTAACGCTTCCCGTTTCTTTTTTTTCTTCCCAAGGTACCCTTCTTGCAGAGACCACGCGAATGACCATTTTGCCACTGTACTTATGCTCTCACTACCGTTCGATCTCTATCGGATGGACCTTATTGCGATGTGTGAAAGGGTATTTACGATAACCTCGATCTTGAACGCAGGAATATTACCGTCTCCAGAAGCAGCTCTATGGAAAGGCGAAACAGATCGCATCGACTGCGGGAAGCTCTTCCTCGGGTAATGATATCGTGCAGTCATTTTGCTCTCTAGCGTTGATTTTGATGTATCCTTGTGGTTCGATCATAATTTTCCTTTTGTTTTTCTTTGCCTTTTGGGGTAGACACCTTTGGAACCAAAAGATCCGCCGCCTTTGATGTATTAGGATCCGTTGATCGAACTCAAATCTCATTAAGAAACACTGGGTAGTCTATTTTTTGCTGTATTGATTGGATAAAGCTCTTCTTTAGTGCGTGTTCTGAGAGCGAAGAGACTGATGTTGGTTTAGGGCGAGTTTTTTGCCCTACTGATACTGTTTCGGCCAATGAGTTCCTCATTTTTCCATTTTATGTATTAGTTAAAGCATTATGGTATATACTTCTAAGCGTATGTACTTTTCCTATATATGTGGAATATAGGAAAGTTTCTTGTGGTGAAGAGGAATGTGGACAAGTTCAGTTTCTTGGCTTTATTTTCTGTGTTAGCTAAAGAGGACAAGTCATAACTTTTTTTATTTTTGTTGCTTAGTGTAGTAAGTTCAGAAACTTTCTTGGAGATCATTTATGTGCAAGTTTTTTAGGCTCCTAAGATACAACCCTACAATTTCAAGTGGATCAAGAAGTAGTAGGCTCAAATCCCTTGTACTATTATCTCTAAAGCCCTAGCTATTCCTTAGTTGCATATTAAATTTCATATTTCATGATAAAATGCCCTCTCTTCAAGTGTTGTTGTGGGGATGAGAGATGAAGCAATTGGTGTTTACTAAAATTTAATGCTATAATTTGTGTCTCGATTTATTATGAATATTTTACATAAATTTGCTTGTACTGCAGTGCCTTTTTTTATCAATAATTTAGTCTGGTCATAATTATTTTTGATCGAAATTTGCCTCCCATGTCTTTCCAGTTTCCTTGTATTCCTCCATTTCTCTTGGATTCCAGGAAGCAGATACATAGAGAATATCATTGTTATTGACCTAAAAGTTTGATGCCATTGTGTATATAGTATTTAGCCTTCTGGTCATAATTATCTCCTATCACTGTTATTGACTCAAAAGTTTGATATCACTGTGTATATAGTATTTATCTTTCTGGTCATAATCGTTTTTCGTTGAAATTTGCTTCCCATTTCGTTCCTGTTTCCTTATATTTCATCCATTTCTCTTGGATTCCAGGAAGCAGAAACATAGAAGATATCATTGTTATTGACTCAAAAGTTTGATGCCACTGTATACATAGTATTTAGCCTTCTGGTCATAATTATTTCCTATCAAAATTTGTCTCCCATGTCTTTCCTTTTTCCTTGTATTTCATCCATTTCTCTTGGATTCCAGGAAGCAGATATATAGAGGATATCACTGTTATTGACTCAAAAGTTCGATGCCACTGTATACATAGTATTTAGCCTTCTGGTTATAATTATTTCCTATCGAAATTTGCCTCCCATGTCTTTCCTTTTTCCTTGTATTTCATCCATTTCTCTTGGATTCCAGGAAGCAGATATATAGAGGATATCACTGTTATTGACTCAAAAGTTCGATGCCACTGTGTATATAGTATTTAGCCTTCTGGTCATAATTATCTTCTGTTGAAATTTGCCTCCCATGTCTTTCCTATTTCCTTGTATTCCATCCATTTCTCTTGGATTCCAGGAAGCAAATACATAGACGATATCACTATTATTGACTCAAAAGTTTGATGCCACTGTGTATATAGTATTTAGTCTTGTATTCCATGTTATCACCGCTTTCTTTGGCAAAATTATCTAGAATTATAAGGCATGTTTAGAACCACTACCAAAAAAATTAGTCTTGTATTCCACATTATCACTTCTTTCTTTGGCAAAATTATCTAGAATAATAAGGCATGTTTAGAATCGCTACCAAAAATTTGAAATAGGTTTATTCCTGTCATAAAACATGTGTTTATTATGCAAGCTTTTGTGGTTCTTTACATGGATATGCATTAGCAAATAACTATTTTATGTAATCTATGCCTTTCGGAATAGTTTCATAAAATTAGACAATTTTTCGGTCATTTCTTGGTTCCAAAGATCGTTGTCTGTCAGCTTACATTTGACTTAGCTGAGATTCTGCATTTCGAATTGCCCAACAAGGTTCATAATTTTTGCTATTCTAGTTCTGGAATTTCACAAACTACAGACGATGGAACCTACTTTCACCATATTGGATAGGTAAAAGCTTGGTTGCTGAACTCCAACTCTACAAGTCTTGATTCAATTAACTAGTTATCAGAAACTTTGACTGTCTTTTGTGAATTTGTACAAGCTCATCTGCTCTCGTGCAATAGTGTATTCTGATGTGTGGCTTGGGTCATTTAGTTTTCGTCCTCTAATATGTCTTAGCCGGCCGGCTATTGGGTTGATGTATGCATTCAATTATTCCTTTATTGCATGGTTAGTAGATTGTGGACATGCAGATAGATATCTTGGCATCTGACTTGAACAAGATGAGATTTACTGACAGCAAAAGATGTGGTTTTACCTAGAACAAAGTCAGTATCAGAAAAATAGTATTTCTCGTTATCTTTCGAAAAATGATTCAAGAGGTAAGAAGGCAGGCTTGGTTCAAGATCACCACAAGAAAACTGCTGTTAATTTCACAGAACCAGAACTAGGAATCCTTGATGTTGATGATCAGATTAATTTTCTGAGACATCTTCTAGGGATAGTTTGTCATCACTGTTGCTAAGGTCTGATAAAACGCAATATGCTTGGAACTATGATTGTTTGAATCTCTCTCTTCCGAGTCAGTTTTCTCCAACATCATCATCTTGAAGCCCTTGTATCTTCTTACGTGAGGGCAATGAGACTTTTGCTACTTATAGTTCAATGTCTAGTCCAACAAGTGACATGTCCATAGTTCTCAGCAGACAATTAAGTTTAGGGAAGAAAGTTCATACAAATAAAAGTTGCTGGAAATGATGGAAGAGATCCTCAGTTGCCCATTCAGAAAGCCCCAATTCCTCCTACATAGGACCTCATTTGAAGACCCATCATCTTGTAACAGTTCATGTGCATTGCCTGGTACATTTACAGAGCTAGAATGGGCATATGGGTTTCTTCATTGGACCTTGAGAGCAAAGACTCAGAGCTAATATATGATAGAGAAACTGACTTTGACATCTTTGATTCTGATTTTTCGAGCCCTTCTTGTAGTATCATGCGACACCTCCAAATTCTGTCGTCCAGTTCTAGTTCTCTAACTTCAGTAGGTGAGGTAGATAAAGTCAAGAGTAGGGACGATGATTCAGATGAACCTATTTTTTGGCCATTTGACAACTTGTATAGCTGCTTGGATTTTGAGAACTTCCTTTGCCCATCACCTCCGATCTCACAGTATTTCATGGATCAAAATTAATGAGGTTGAAAATCTGCCAACATATTCCACAAGCCAACAGGAAGGACTTAGATGTAGAACTTTCAGTCCGACACCAAAGTCAGCTACTGCTCATTGTGAATGAAACAAGAGGTGGGGGCTATGATTCTCGGAAGACAACCTCAGCGTCACTGAGATTTAGCAGATCTATGGAAGCTCCTTTGGACAGACATATATGCAACATCTCCAAGAGAAGGAAGACCCTACTTAAAAGATGGATGTATCTCGAATTGGTAGTAGCAGTTCTGAGTTGTTAAACCAACCTGAAAAGGGGCTTGATTTATGTGATTGAATCTTGTAAGGAGTTCCAATTGAAAATAGAGTCGGCCTGAATGAGTTTGATGGTCATGAAGGGATCAAGACAGATGTGGAGGATCAATTTCCTCTTTCTCATCTTCTTATAGGAATTTGATGTTCATCCATTGAACATCAAAGGACAATGGTAAGTGTAGGGATGCAACCATTACATAATTCTGATGGAATTGTCACAAAGCATGCTGAAGCTCATGAAGATTGCCTGGATGAGCAGAATCAATGTCCAGTTGAGCTTCATGCAAAAATGATTAAAATCCACAAGAGGTGTCAGAAATTGATCACAAGTACAGCATTTAAGATGAGTGGTCATCATCTTTGGCTTGGGTTACTGGGCAAAAGACACTGCTGCATTGGGAATAAATCTCTAGAGGTAAATCTCAAATCCCGACTTTTCTGCCTGGAGAAACAGGGTTGTGTACCAGTTGGTTGCTGGAACCCTCACAGAGTACGTAGGCTTATATCAGAGTCTGCTTCTGACGAGTCTTATTGGCATGTGTTTGATGCTCATTTTAAAGCAAAACCACATTATGAAACAGTAGAGATTTCTTTAGTCAATATTAGCTTTTTGATCAGGTCATTGTGCTGCAGTGAAATTTCTCTCTCTTTTCACTAGCATTGTGGTTGCCCTCTTGATTTATCTACTTTCTAGTTTGGTAATATCAGGAAATGAATACTGGCTAGCTATTATATATATAAAGATATACTTAAGTTGTAGACCGGAAAATGGTGAGTTAATTTATTAGATCATTTATTAAATAATTTTTTTTAGAAAAATAGAAATGTTAAAGAAAAAGAAAATAAAACTCTACACATCATGAGTTATTCTAGTAAGATGTAAGATAGAAATTGAAGATCTTGCTGCAAGGAACTGAACTCTCTTGATTTTTTTTATAATTTTTATGCTGTTAATTCTTTATGGGAAAAAGAGAATGAGTAGGAAAAATAGTACCGGAGTTGGTGCTCGAATGATCGGAGGGCGAAATTTGAGTATATGCCTATTCAACCTGTTTAAACTGAAATAGATTATCAACTGAATTGGGATTAAGATAGTATGATAACAGCACAAGTATGCAAATCAGATTGAATTCATGAGTATGGTAAAATTTTTCACTATCATGATAAATCTAAGTTATGAATCGCTGTGATGACCATTCTCATACTCCAAAGCTATCATGTTTCTTTCTTGGATAACATACATGAAATACAACTTCAGCTAGAGAAGTGGAAGGATATAGTAAAGTTCAGAGGAATACATCTTCATGTAGAATGACTGACAGTAGCTATTTCTAACGTCATTCAACTGCAGCATGCATTGTGAATACAATCGTTTGAAGGAGATGTTGGCCTTTTACAACCGCAACAAGATCTAAAGCTAAGAAACAGAGTAAGACCAAGAACAATGGCTATCAGTCATGTTCGAAGTCCTCTAGTTTGGTGATCTTTTAGCTTTTGAACTTGAGCTTCTTGCTTCCTTGAAAGCAGAGGGGCAGAAATGATTTATGATGCAGGTTCCGCACCGGGGTCTGAGAGGAGTACACACTGACCTCCCGAATCCAACCTGATTGTGAAGACAATTATGGGTCTAAGTGTCACTATAGCTGAAGGTGGAAAGAAGTAAGATCAATGAGGCATGCTTGCCTCTTTCAATCATAAGTTTGAAAAAAAAGAGTAAAACCTCGTAGAAAATGTGTTCTAATGCGTAGGTAGATGGAGGAGTTAAAACAATATAAAGACAACTATAATAATCATACCAGTAGGGGATTGATGGGATCCCATAAATCCTTTGGTAGCCATGTTTCCAGGGATACTCTTGTTTGTTCCGGATTCGAAGTTTTCTAGTGAACATTGACATAGATATTATTATTAACTCTCAGGTTTCTGGATTATCAAGAAAAAGAGGTCAGATTATAAATCATATGATCAAGTAAAATTACCTGTCTTGTGCCACGACGTGACACCCATCCTAGTCGATTACAAATACGATGCACATGAGTATCAACACATATCCCTTGAACATTATTCCATCCCATAATCATAACCTAGTAACTCAATTTATATCAGAGAACAGATAGCAATAATTTCAAGTTTGAAGGTAAGAGTGAGCTGTACCAAGTGGGCTATTTTAGGACCTACTCCAGGAAGTGCAAGCAGTTCATTTATAGAGCTAGGGATGTCTCCCCCATACTTTTCAAGACAAATTTCAGCTACTTTCTTCATGTGATGGGCCTTCCGCAAGTAAAATCCAACCTGAATTCAGAGATAATAAGTGTCACTCCTATTGACATTCCTTTAAGAAACAATACTAAATGTGCAAGTAGGAATGAGAATAAGACATAACCAATAAGATAGCCAAGAATCTCTAAATGTATGCCATTGTGGCTTAGCAAGTAGTACATAGTTCAAGCATTGTATCAACAGTTTCTGCTAATGTCAAGTAAGCAAACTTTTTGGATGGTAACATTTCTTTCTGTCATTGTGGCTTAGCAAGTAGTACATAGTACATAGTTTAAGCATCCACACCAAAGTTGATTCTGTCAAATTGCTTGGACTGCAACATTGACTCACCAAAAAAAGAATTTTCCAGTTTCAAAACAGTTCTTTCTACTTTCTTCTTTCAAGTAATAGCAGGCTTGAATTGGTGACTTTGGTGTGCCCATACCAGAAATTACAAAAGTTTCTTCATTTGGTTTCCGAATTAATTAACACTGATTGAAAAGAACAGTGATTCTTTTATGGAACACAAACAAAAAGAGAGAGAGAGAGAGAGAGAGACTTGTGCCTATTTCTAAATCTCAACAACAAAATTGTCACTTGGATGATATTATGACATGTATGATGAAGCATGATTGACATAATGGAATCTTTGCATCTCCTAGGATTTAGAACAAACAAAAAAAAATACTAAACAAGAAATATCATTTTGGAACCGCATGGACATTTACATTATTTATCTAGCAGGTGAATTTGATGGTGTTAAATACTTAAAAGAGCAGCTTCCATGATCAAAATTGGATAAAAGAACTAAAACTTTGACAGAGTTTTTATTAAGGATATACTGGATAAATCAAGCTTGCCATGGTAGCTTCATCAGTTCTGACAATAGCATCAGCATCCAGTAAACCCTTCTCAGAGAGACGCTGTACGGCACCTGAACTCGTAGTTGAATTACCAAGTGAACAAACATCATATTTGTGTGAAATTGCATCAAACTGAAGATATGAATTCAAGTTCCTTGATAATCAAAGTTGGCACAATTATAAAACCAGAGGAAGGAGGCACAGTGGAACTTGCCATTTGTGACTGCCTCTTTAGTTTGGCTTGACAGAAGGGAAGATATTAAAACTGCAAATCTTTGTTCCTGGTATAATGACATAAACAGTATACATATCAAACATAACTAAAATCATTTTACATGACATGATAAAACAAGGACAGTATGCAAATAAGGGCTGACAAAGCCAAGCATTATCTACAAACTGTGTTATAAGAAAAATCAATTTTGTAGGATATTTCCAATTTATATTTGTTGTTTAAAACACCATATTAACTTGCAAAAAAAAAGTGAAGATGAGAGAGAGAGAGACAGGAGGAGGAGGAGTTCTTTCCATTAAACAAATTCATAGTCTAGTTACCTTGGGTGGCACAAGACTTGCCGACTTCTCATGTCTCATAGTTTCTAGTGGGGCACTATCAGCAAACCTCATCTTCCTAATCCCATCAAGGACTTCTTCCCAATTTGCTGGTGCATCAGCTACAGAAAAATTAAGATTCAATTTTACACCAGTTTCAGAAATTCGGAAAATAGTTGATGCAAAACATCCATTCTACTGGGTTTTCTGCCATCTTAACCTGAATTACCAGATAATTGAAGCAATAAATTCTTTTTATCAGTAGTAGTAGTAGCAGCAATAGTAACAACATGAATGCATCTTCACAAATTTCCTCACTTATTATGCTTTTGTAAGTACCTTTAGGCTCATCAGTTAGGTGTGTACTTTTCCTCTTAGAAGCAGGGAAAGAAGAGTCGAGGTTTACATCATCTGAAGGATTACTTAAAATAACATAATTAGTACAACACAAAGCATATAACAGAAGGCTATTTAGTTTGTTTGAGTAATGTGAACGCAAGATGAAATTGCAAGATAACACAACCAAACTAATAGATAATAGAGGTGCCCTTACTGGAGATCGCAGACAGGTTGACCTTATCATATGCAAAATCTTCGATGTCAATCAGGTCACACACCTACACGTTGAGCTGACCACTGTATTAGTCACATTACAGCAGTATTTGAAAGAGAGAAGGAAGCTAAGTCAAGGAAGAAAATTGATACTCAGGAGAATCTGAGGTCTAAGGAGAGAGACGAAGCTCTTTATTACAAGCATTCAAAGCTATGAAAGAAGAAACCATGTAGAAATCTTTTGAAAGAGAAGAGGGATCCTTACTTTTCGATCAGCAGCTTCTTCTTTGGCGCGCTTCTCATCGACTTCGACAATCCTTTTCACCCTCTTCTTCCTCAGATGAGCACGCTTTTCTCGATCAGATACGCCACCAGGACATTCGGTACCTGGATAAGGAACAGAAAATTTCTTTTCGCATTTAGCTTCAATAAGTAATCGATTTGGTTCGACAACGAGTTCACATTTCACTGACTCGGTAAAAGATTCATCTCCTACAAAAGACAACGACCAAGGTGCTGCCTTTTCCGCTGCAAAAGCCAAATTACCGGAAACAACACACGGGTGGGATAAAACGGAGAGGGATTTGCAATTGGGATCACGAACAACAACCTGGGTCGAGCTTCGAGTCGGGGCTCCTGGCCTCGGATGCGAGGGATCGCGAAGGGCGCCTTGTGACCGGCATCGTCAGGGCTCGCACGCGAGAAGAGAGTGGAAGGAAGGGGATTCTTGCGAGCAGGGATCGAGGGAGGAGGAAGAGCGAAGGGGGCATTTGGGGGTTGGGAGGGAACGAGCACTCGACAACAAATACTTTTGAAGTCGGTGGGAAGATTTGAGGTTGGAGTTCGGACGACTCGACCAAAGACGTGGGTCGCCCACGGCCAAATGTCACCTACAAGAATACTTCTCTTACGGATGTAACGCGTACTCGTTGCTCTACCTGGCTAGAACTTTATTTGCTTGAACGGGCCCCACATAAATAACTGCAGATAGCGACGAGAAGAGCCACAACGGGGTAGATAACCGCGGGGCCATCATGCATCCCCGAGCCATGAATTTATACACATGGCCTCATCAGGTACACCCGTGATGCCTACGTGGCAGAATTCGGATCGTACGATTCTACAGTTACATGAAAAGAAACAAAATCAGATTTGCCGAACTCTGTTGAATGGGTCAATTTGTAGATCAATTGGACAAAACAATGGTTAATATCTATATGTAGATAATAGTAAAGCAAATGAATGAAATTGAAATATGACTAACTAGATCAAATAATGTTTCTAAATTGGAGTGCAATTCTCAAGTAGATTGTGGACACAGAAATTGTTGTATCAAATTATCATAATCAAATCTTAGTCAAAAATAAAAGATTTGATTATGGCAGCTTAGCTGGAAATAATTTTTCTGGCTATTGTCATACTATTATAATAATTATCTGCCTGAGAAAGAAAAAAAAAACACTAAACCATGCTTAAATTTGGTCATTCTCTCACATGGTATGTCTTATTATGATGAAAACTCTCTAACCATGAAGGAACTGCTGATAAAAAAGCTACTGGCAATTTGAAATTATGAAAGACTCCAATGTACACAGGAGGAAAGACCTAACTCTGAGAACAAGAGATGAGATATCATGTATAGGACCAAAAATATATACAGTATCATTGATAATAATAAAAAAGGGTTCCTATAAGATTTGCATCTATATGTTGCTACTCATACACCCTCAATACACGAAAGCGGGAAAAATCTGACCACTGAGATCGATTGCAATCATAAGCTCTGTGATGCATGACAGAAAGCATTATAATGATTAATCTAAATATTCTCTATTTCAATCAAACGTGCAGAGTTTCCACAAGATACAAAGATAAGCCTAATACTCTTTGGCCTTTCTTCTTAGTTCGTTGAGCTCTTTTTCGATATCCATGTCGCGAAAGGCTGAAGAGGCATTTGAGCTGCTAACTGCAGTTCGACCAGCAGGAAGCTCTCCCTTCTACAGAAAAGTACCAAGTTCACATTAATGGATAAGGATGTATTCCAGGATCATGGTTTTCAAATATTGTAGTAAGTTGCAGTTTACATGTGGGCATAAAATATTTAACATTGACACACTAGTATAAATCGGCTTTACACATCATGATTCAAAGCTGTTGAGATTTCCAAAGGAAACCAAGAAATGTTCAATGGAGAACATGGTACAACAACCACCCAGTTTGTCATGATAAGTAACCTTTTATGATTTTATCTAACAAAGGCAGTATTAACAGCAAATTTAGAAGGAAAAAGTATCTACTCATAATGTTTTGGTTCAAACCAGCAAAATCTGCAAAACCTCACTAGAGGTGAGGTGCACTTCAGAACAACATGGTGGAGAATCCAATTTTCAGATGTACAGTAGCCTCATGAAAACGACCAGAGATTATATAAATTATACACAGAACTTGAGGATTCTAATATCCAGAGTGTACTATGCAACTATGCAATTAGGCACATAAACACAAATTCTGAGCGAGCAATACTCATTTTGTGCTCATGGTTCCATTTGGAGAGTCATGAATTAACAAATATGCAGCATAGTTTTATGTCCATTATTAATAACAAAGCTTGGGCATGATGTGCTATGTATAAAATTTATCTAGCAAGTTTCTCATCACAATATAATTCAAGAGAGACATTACCGGTGAGCTCGCTGACAACTCTCTCTTTAACTTTGCAAGATCATCATCCACTGATGAACTCTCAAGTAATGCAAACTGCAAAAGTCAAACAGCATTTGCATTAAACATTGAAATGATTTTGCTTGCATTAATATAAGTAATCTTTACCTTCCCTTCTAGATCATCTGTTGTTAACTGATTAAGGGCCTCTGCTTGGGATTCCATAGCCATAACTGCAAGGAGAAGATGTAAAAATTTTGCCAACAAACTTCAGATGATACCATCATGTCCCCTAATCCCAAAACCAAAGTTATTTAGACACAAGTCACCATCATGTTCAAAAAGTTCTGCAATAAATCTTAAGTTTCTATCAATAAATCAATAGACAAGGAGACAAACATCAAGTCAAGTGCATGACCAGCAAAGCTTTTTGACAAAGTTGCAGTGATTAAAGAAAATCCAAATTAATGAGATGTATCAAAATTACAGTATCATGCTCACTAGGAGCATTTCTGTAACAAAAAAAGTTAAACTTCTAGAAATATATTAAGTCTGCAAAAGTTATTGCACCCGATAATATTACTAAAAGACGACACTATAGTAAGAACTCCACATTTAGTATCATTTGATTTATATTTTCTGTATAATGCAAATGATCAAACTAAGTTTAATAGAAGCAACTAGCAGTCTAGAATGACAATATGACCAAAATATAGCTTAATTTCTAGTTCAAGAGACAGTAGAATAAGGTCATTCTTGATGAATTCAATGACCTAATTTTGTCACTCTAGCAATTTTGAACCGAATAATTTTTGTGTGAATTCAAAACAAGGTGACAATTACACTTGGATATCAGAAATTTCAGAACAGCCCACCTTTTTCCTCCATCTTTTCAAATGCTGAAAGAGCACTGCTTGTGTTCACATTTCCCAACATCTCACTGACCTTTGTTGCAGTCCTAACAAAGTCATATCCAACCAATTAGTATCACATGGAGACAGAAGAAAATTAAATGTCTTCGTTAAAGCAGGATCAAGAACAGACTTTGCTGATTGTGCACGAGCTTTTAGAGTGTCTTTCTTTGACCTGGCCTCCTGTATCTTGCTCTCCAAAAGCTACATAACACGAACACCAAAAAAATTAATCTCATGCTACCCACATAAATTTTCAGTAAGGACTAGTGAAGCAAATGCATCTGCTTGCCAGGGGGGGAAAACTAGTTGTTTATTTTCATCAAAACCATTGTGGGCAATTATGCATCAATGTTTTAAAAAAATGCCACATTTACTGTTATTAATGCTAACTACCGTTAGTAGATGATGGGATATCACAGAGACATTTTCCCTAAATACAATAACATACTATCTTCAGAAATTATGACAATATATTACAGATATCATCTACGAGAAAGTGCCACAAGGATATTTTAAAGGAATAGCAATTGCACTCCCAACAAAAGAGCACTAACCAGAAAAACATTGCACCAATACCATAAGCATTCAGGGGGCAGGCCAACTAGCTAATGATCTAAAAGGTTACTAAAGGATGAATTAAGATGCTAAAGTATACACACAATTAGTAATAACATATACAGAGACATGTGATTAATTTTTAAAAAAATGAATTTGCAAATGAAAAATATAAACTCTAGTTTAAAATAACAAATACACAATGAAAAATAAAGTCAAAGTAAGAATTTATAAAACTATGAGAAGTTATGTATCCATATTCCACCTAGGAGGACTGTTTATGCAGCCACATATTTTGCATATCTAGCCATAACAAATACTGAGGCTTTGTCAAGTGTTAAATCATGTGTCACCTCTGCACATATGACTGATTTAATTGCATTTTGGAAAGCTGACTCAGAGTTTTTTTCTTTGTTAAGACAGAAAGAGACTAGATGGGTGATTTTTCACAGGATCAAATTTTCTGAAATTATGCTCCATTCTTTTCATTCCCTTACTATATAATTGTTGTTTCCTTTTTCTGCTACCACTTCATTCTCCAACTCTTTTTCACTACTTTCATGTTTATACATTTTGCAATTAGCATGAAAATTTACACTGTAAGCTAATAAGTAAGATTGATAAATCCATTATTTAATTGTAGATGCTTGTGATTGGTTAGTAGATCGTGATGCTTGAGATTGGTCACAATACTAAGAGGCATGCCTTGTCTCATGCCTAGCACCTGGGCTCCAAGAAAATTTGGCTACTTTATGTGGCTTGAACTTTTAATTCAAACCTCATGTCAGCACAGGTTAGAGTATGCCATGCCATAAAGGTATCGGCACGCACCATGATAACTAAAACCAGAGTTGTTGATATCGAGTTAGGTCAATTTATAATGTGTGATGACTGGCAAGAATGGCATCAAACCATGCCAAAAAGGTACCAGTAAAGGCCTATGGAAAAAAACTACAAACCTTGGTAGAAAACAAATAAATATAGACATAAAATCTTACAGAATGGGACAAGCAAAGAACTGTAATGTTATATTTAACATTCAAAAGCATGCCCTAATAATACAATAAAAAAATAGTGCAGTTGTCAAGAGTGAAAGTCAACAAAACAAATGTCGCAAAGTCAAACTTAAGTGTCCAAACAAGATTAAATTGACAAAAGAAATTAAAAGATAGAACAACCAATCAAATTGTAGAGGTACTCATTAACAAATACTAGGAGCTATGATGACCACAGAACGTAAAGGAGTTGTATAAAGCATTAAAGCTACTGTAAGTGCTGTACGGACCTTAGTATTCGAAACAAGATTGTCAACTACACCCTTCTGTTGATCAAGCTGAGCTTTTAAAGAGCTTGCATTGTCCTGAAACATATTAATAATTTAGAGTTTAGAGAATAAAAAAAAAACCTGCATGATCATTTCATTCCAATGGCCCAAAACATGATGTGGAAAAGTGAATGTGTGGAAATGTGATGCATGACATTGTAAAAGACTGAAAAGTGAAATTATATTATGTCAAACATATGTTTTACTTTCTAATATCATAGACTTTGGTTTTAATTTTCAAGAAGCGATACTATAACAGATATCTTAAATATTTCGAAATAAAGACCAATCTGGTTTATGATTATATACCTGATCGAAGAACAGGGTGGGGTTTGGTACTTCAACAAGATTGCTCCTTGGCAATCTAGATGGCAAGGGTTTGACTCATGGAAGTAGTATCCTATTTACAAGGGTAGTGATATGCAATGATTTCAATAGGCGCTCGGGCGCTCGGGCAAGGCGAGGCGAGGCGAGGCCCAAGCACCTCGCTTCATTTCCAGGCGGTGTGCTTCAAAGAGGCGTCGCCCGAGCGCTCGCCCAAGCGCTAGGCGCTTTGGGCAAGCGCCCGGGTTAAACCAAGCGATCGAACCAACGTTTTAGGTATGGTTTGGTCTCCGGTGCTTTAGTTGGTTCAATCGAACCAACTAAAGCACCGATATCAACCTTCCTCTCGCAAATTCCCAACCCTAACCCTGCTCGTCGATGTCGCTGCCACTGTCGTCGCTCCCACTCCCGTTGTTCACTATTACCGTTGCCGCTGCTCGCTGCTACCGCTGCCACTATCGTCGCTCGCTGCTCCCGCTCCCACTGTCATTGCCGCTACCACTATCACCGCTTGTCGCTCCCTCTCCCGCTGCTACTACTACCACTGCCATTGTCGTCGCTCATTACTCCCGCTCCCGCTACCGCTTCTCACTGCTACCACTGCTGCTGCCATTGTCACCGCTCGCCTCTCCCGCTCCCGCTTCCGCTGTCGTTGCCCGTTGCTACCTCTTCTCACATCGACTCAATAGTATACTGTTAACAGTATATTAATAGTATACTGTTAACTGTATACTAGTAACAATATATTTTTATTTATTAGATTAATAATATATTATTTTGATTTTAATACTGCTAATTTTTATTTATTTGAAATTATTGTTATTGTTTTAAATTTTGAGATTTTTTTTGTTAATGTGATATTGTGATTTTGTAAGATTTTTTTAGTTTAATATCATATTTTTATTTAAATAATTATATTTATTAATTATATTATATATTTTTATATTTTAGCGCCTCGCTTCGCTTGAGCGAGCGCTTAGTGCCTCGGGCGTTATTGGACCTTGGCACCTAGCACTTTTTAAATCACTAATGATATGTATATCAGACCTTCCTGGACCCAACACTAGCAGGAGATTTTTGCACTAGGTCACCCTTTTTTATACATAATCTAAGAACATGACCAATAATATCACCTAATAAGATGACATGTTCAGAATGTTATACTACAAAATGCTTCGGAGGACTGTTACAGTTGTGGAAATGGTTGGTTAGTGTTTGATTTATGCAAATAACCTCCCTATTTATAGAGTAAGGCTACATACATTGACCCTCAATAAATCTTTTCAATTAATGATCTAAGCACATGATAGGTACCATCACCTAATAAAACGACATGATTAGTACTTTATACCAAGGTTCGCAATACTTCAAACGAGTCTTACCCTGGCTAGCAAAATATGATTCTTAATATGAAAGACAAATAATGCAAAAGAAAAAGCCCGAACGAAGACCATTAGTTCTCAAAACAACCAAAAATAGTATACATCCAAAAAACAGAAGTTTGCCAAGTATTAAGGTACCAATACCCTATAGGTCTGACGAAGAAACATAACAAGGCCCACAGATATGATGCCAGTAATCATAATAGATAAATAGCCTAAAAATTAAGGCACTCTAATATCTTTTCAGGTATATCCTCTTAATTAGCAAGTGAATAACGATGGATATATCTGATTACTCAAATTTCTAGTAGGTACCTACAGCATAAGATTTTCGCCTCTTAAGAGCCTCACGTGCAAGGTCCTCATCTCCTTTTGCAAGAGCAAGCTGAGCCTTTCTGTACCTGCATTTAGAGAAAATGTTTAAAAGGATATTCTTTTGCACATTAAGTAATTATACTCTCGAAATATCATTACCACTCATCAGATGCCAGCTGAGCAGCTTTATATTTGTTCTCCAGCCGTTTCTGAGATGCTAGAACCTTGAACATTTTATAGAGTGAAAAGTTAGCAAAAAAAGCAAGAAAGAAATACTAGTATCCAAATCAATTTTTTGGTCTTGAGGTGTTCAAGGTTGGAACATTTTTTTCTCCTCATTTGGTGGTTTTAGGGTGTTAAAGGTAGATCGAGAAACATGGGAATCAAATGACTCATGAATGCAATTATATGTAAAAGAAAACAAAGGTAACTTGGTCCCTTTAACAGTGACAAATTACAGAAATAAGTATATGTTCCTTCACAAAAGCATGGAAAAAAAGTGTTAGTTATTTTAGAAGTCTGCGCACAAATCAACAAAGTTTTATCCCTCCAAAAGTACTTAAAACGACATATTTCCTCTTCTGACAAATGGTCTGAGCTCCCCAAGGAACGAAAAACATGTTTTCCCTTGCATTTTACAATCAGATGATTTATTGAGTTTGTGTGACACTAAACAAGACCTGACAATTATGTGCAGCTTAAGCCGCAGTTAAGAGCATGACCATCATTAACTGTAGTTTCTTTTTTTTAACTCTAAAGTTCCTTGGATTTGGGTATGATCAATTTAATGTACCTGTGCTGTGGCCTGGCGCATCTTTGTTAAATCATCAGTCATTTCGAGAACAGCTTGCTCTAGGATCTTTTCTGGATCTTCCATAGTACTCAAGAGTGCATTTGCATATGACTGAGCAGTTAGGAAAGGAACAAACTTAACAATTAGTACTGATAGGAAACAGCGAGAAGTGCAGAAAGAAAATTCCCGTTATTGAAGCAATAAATTTTGTTGAAAGGTGAATCTGACCTTGACTACCCTAGCTAACCGATCAAATAAATTCATTTGAGCACCAAGAGCACCTCCACCATGTCGGCTACATTTTAAAGGCTTGATTCTCAACATATGTATTCCTGTGGCTTTAAGGGCTCCCACTGCAATAAATCATCAAGCAGCAAAGATCCCAGACACCAATAACTACTTAAAATGAATTCATATGCATGCAGAAAAAATTCAATAGAGAATATACAATTGGTAAAACTTGAATGTAGAACCCCATTCGCCAAACATAATCAACTTCCTATTACATATAATATTCATGATTTATTAGGAGATATAAGCATTACATCTTTCTTTGGAGAAAAAAATCGACGGAGACTACTTCAAACAGTTTGGACATTAGCCTTGCTGTTGCTGTATTAGGAGATATGTGCATGCTCACAAATTTAATATGCTGCTTCTTTATGATTTTCATCCATGATAAAGTTAATTTTTGCATTGACATTTACATGATCTCAAGTCAAGGTCCCATGGGACTTCATATGTTACATCATGGATCTGAGAAATCAGCTAATCATGTGATCGAGTTTACTAAAGATCTCTAACCAAAAGTTGACCAATTATCATCATTTTCTCATTGCCACTAACAAATTCATGATACTTAGGCGAAGATAAGTGGACTTTCCTTGGGTGTAATTCTGCAGAATTTCTTTTAAAAACACTTCTGCATGCAATTTCTTGTGTATAATGAGCCGATTTTTTATATTTTCTTTAAAGAACATCTCACTTCATTCAAGCTCTTTATATTACAGGTGCCCACCACTATTTCATGACTCATGTACGCGTATAACAGAGCACAACCACCTCAGAAACTTGATGCAATCATCGCTTCTTCCCATCTCTTTCTTAGTGAAGAATTAGAAGGTGATTCAAAACCATATTCTGATTGGACACCTCGCTTCAAGTGATAACCAAGATGCCATTTTCAAAACGTCAGTAGAATTTATCACCATCGGAACCCAAAACGTCAGCAATTTGGCATCTCACAAAGGTGAGATTAGGGCACAATTCATCATCCAAAATCTCGAAGGTCTTCAAAACTCCACAATGACGGCACCATTCCACCGCCTTTAATCCCTAACCAGTTAATCCTATTGCACAATCAAAACACCAGGAAATCCTAAAACCCAGCAAGAAACCGTGTAATCCTCTGAATCGAGAGAGTCCAAAAGGGGAGATTTCCCAAGCAATCGTACCTCCTCCGTTAAAGAACGAGGTCCCGAGCGTTCGGCTCAAGACGAGAGCCCGACGCGAAGGAGCCCCGAAAGCACAAGACGACGACGACGGTGGCGCAAAGCTCAACGACGCCTTCATCGCCATCCTCAGCAGCAAACCAAACCCCTTCCACCGAGACGACGAGAACAGGATCACAAATCCCTAATCGTGAGCGATGATTGATGCGGATTTCTCTTCCCTCACTCGATTGCGGAAGCGGAACCCACGGAGTGCGGGCCACACTGCGAACCACGCATCAAGATCTCTCGTGGCTGTCCACCATCCGTCCCCGATCCATTACATCCACGGATCTGATCGCGTGGGCGACTCATCAAACGGATGTCACCCACGTCCGGGTCACGTCGAGATTCGCGTTCCATCAGATAGGATCCACATGCATGAATTATCGTGCAAGATATCATCAGGGCTCCTCATGTGCGGTATTTTTGTTGTTCGGTATTTTTTTCTAAATGAATTGTTTCCAAGAAAATAATTTTTACCCTTTTTTTAGTTTAAATTTATTATAAATGTGAGTCTGAATTTTTCTTAAAGAGTACCATAATTAAAAATGATAATTATGGTCTTCGATCATAGCATATTTAAAAAATGAATCAGGTCAGATTGATGATAAAAATGATGCTAACAGTACCATTATCCAACCCTTAATCCAAGAATCATATGGAGATTTAGATTAGAATGTTGGTAGAGAATTAGCATAGAAGAAAAAAAGAAAACCTTTTGTTTGAGGAGGTCAATGTTATTATTTATTATGGGGTTTGACTCAAATTGGAATCAAAACTAGGATGATTAACAAAAATTATCTTGTATATTTAGTCATCGTTAGTATTTCGGTTCATACACTTTAAAAAATTATATTAACATATTTAGAGTTAAAAAATATTTAACTCTATTTCTCGACATAAATAATTTTACTAATAAAAAAATAAAATTAATAGATACTTTGATAAAAGGCTGTAGAGCAAGGTCTATGTTTCGGATCCACCGTCACTACTCATATCTTTTGCGATTGTCCATACTCCGTCTCGAGGAGGAGGACCGGTGAAGATTCAATTCTCGATCTTACCTCTCTTTACCATGCCCATCACATCCACATGACCCTCAATCTGGAGGAGTGCTTTCGATGGTACTATTTTGAGAACTACAAATTGTAACTCATCTTTGACTTCTAGGTCTTTTCCTTGATTCCCTTCCTTGAGTTACACTGGATCTTCTTCGTATAGATCGTCGGCTTCTTCATCGTTAACAATACCTTGAGAGATTTATAGGAGGACTATTGAAGAATCCAAAATAATAACTAAGAATTATTTTGTTATTTTTTTTTCTTTTATGTCATTCTTGTATATGACAATACGTGTGATATCTTTCATCAAACATGATTAAATATTTTATTTTTATAACTATAAGGATATCAATATAATTTTAAAATTAAGAATCGAAATACTAAACTCTATTGACTACAATATGAATCTACAGTATTTCTATCCGCACCGCCCTCATCATCCCGTGCTCCTATACATAAAGCTTTGACGGTACAAATAGGGTGAGAAGAAGGGAAGGAGAGGTGGGGAAGAAGACGTGAGGAAGAGAGAAAGAAACGTGAAAAAATGGTGTGAAGTCCCACTTCTCTACCCAAATCCGACCAAAGTTTCTCGTTCTCCTCATCTCCGTCGTTGGCCAATCATTTGCCCTCCCCAGCAATCGCATAGAAGGGGATAAGAGAAAAGTTGATTGGTCAATAGGGATATTTTTTTATAAATTTTTATTTTATTATATTTGGATAAATTTTTAAATTTTCTCTGTCAACTCATCGTCCAATTTCTTGATTGAATTTTTTTTTTTCTCTATGAACATAGAAACAATGTTTGATAGAAGATAAGATTTCCCCAACTATATAAGAAAATCTCTGTTGAGAGAAATCTTCCCTCCTATATAAATAGGAGAGGGATATGTTAATGTATTAAAGCTTCTTAGTTAAAGTTTCTTTAATAATTTTTCTTGTTTTATATATTTTTCAACAATAATTATTCTTTCTGGATGATTAAAAAATTAGATAGAAATATTAATTATTCTTTGTGAAGGGTAAAAATAAAGGCTATCTTAACAAAGGGGAAACTTCATAATACCGGGAAAGAGAAAATGATGAATATCGATGAAGGGAAAATAAAAGTTGATCAAAGTGTCATGACAATCTTATTCACATGTATATCTAATGAAGCACTTTGAGAGATTATCGCAGAACAAACAACAATAAAAGTTTGGGCCAAATTGATAGTCCTATGTTAGGACAAAATTCTTACGATGAAGATTGACTCTCAAATAGAGATTGTATATATTACAAATGATAAAAGAAATATCAATGAACTAGCATATTAGCATTATCTTATTCATAATCATGGATATGGAGAATTGGGCATCCCAATTACCGAAAATGATAAGACCCTTTATTATTATGTTATCTTCCTATTTCATATAAAAATTTTCATGGAATAATTTTATATGGGAAGAATATCATTTCTCTAAATACAATAATTTTAATTTTGGTGTCAAAATAAGTTATAAACTCATAGCTATACTAGGCCACGAGATAAATGACTTTTGGACTCGAGGTGTTTGTTTCATATGACACTTCACCGGAGTTAGTTCTCCACCTATGAACTCACCCAAGAAATAAGAGATATGCTTATAGGAACAACCCGTTGTAGTTGAAATTTAGATGCACGAGAGAGTTGTGGGGTCCCTAGCAAAGGTACGATGGATTCTTGAGTTAAAGAAATATTTAGTTTTTGAAGAAAGCCCTCCACCCTTCTTCTCTCTCTCGCTCCCGGAAACAGAACAGTAGAAGATAGGATGAGAAGATGTGAGGAAGAGAGAAGGAAGACATGAAGAGGCAATGTGAAGTCTCACTTCTCTACCCAAATTCGATCAAAGTTCTTCGTCCTCCTCGTCTCCGACGTCGGATCGCTAATCTCCGTTGCCGATCGGCCACTACGCTCTTGGCAACAATCGACTACAGAGAAGAAAAAAAAAGAGAAAATTGATTGATTAACAGGTAAACAGAAGAAAATTGTTGCCTTCATCGCTGTCATGGTCATGATTCAACGCTCACATAGTTTTTACTTGAATTTATATGAACCCATAATCAATTATGTTCGTATTTTGTCCTACCACTAAGCAATTTTCATCATAATTTAGCCTTAGTCAAACACTATAAGCCATAAATAATATATTATTATTTTCAGCTAATAAAGACTCAACAACATTCGAAGCTCGATCGATTCGAGGATGACGTACTAGCGAAAGTAGTTCGTAATCAACTTGTGCTCCTCTTGTTGGACGCTCGAGAATATTACTGTAAATATTTCATAGGGATGGTTGGTAACTGATCCGAGATACCTAATGGATTCATGAAAAATATTTATATAAATATTCTACAAGGGATAATTAGTAGTGGACTTGAACTGCTTATTAAACTCTCATCCACGTGAGCAAACGGGTATCAGATTGTTTGAGCCATTTTTCCTCGGTGGGCTCTATGTGTGCTTGTGTGGTCGGTGATTGTTGGTTGACTATATATATTCTCTATCATCAAATTATTATAATATTAAAAATAATATTTTTAAATTAAAATATTAAATATTTTATAACCCACAATAATTTCGAGATCAATGTCAAATAAAACAATTAACTTATTGAATTAATACTTAACTCTTATAATCCTTTTACGGTCGTAATCAATTGATTCGACTAACGAAACGGTTATGTGGATTGTGCGCACGACCGTTGCTTTCCGGGGAATCCTTCCCACAGCCCGGTTCGACCGAGTCACCCGGAAAGGGTTTCCGGGGTGACGTACACCCACGCGGACCGTCAATTTTGGGTCTCACATAAGTGGGTGGACGTATTCGATGATGGGTTCGGTCAATCGAAGTCTGCGTCTGTTCGAGCAGCAAACACCGCTTCGACCCATCAGCAGAATAACACGTGGGCCCACCTGGGTCGGTCGACGAGTGTTGACGATTGTCTGAGTGACCACGAGCAGCCAACACTCCGAAGATCCAATCGAAGCCCAAAAGGTGGCAAGTCGAGAAGGCGGGACTCGCGCGGAAGATTCCATGCTCCCGATGCGGGGCCCGCTGTGGCCCCACGTGGATTGCTTGAGACACAAGCGTTGGAAAAGATACGACGATTTCAAACAGAAAAAGAATACGAAACCAACTCCCGAGAGAAGAGACCAAATCATTATTTAATTCAGGGAAAAGAGGCATACCCCACCCAATCTTCTCATCCTCACCGTCCGATCTTCTCCCCCCCATCACTCGAATCCGAACCCGCTTCCACAAAACGCCCCCTCCCCGCAGAATCCTCTCGCTCTCTCTCTCTCTCTCTCTCTCTCCAGAGAACTCTCGTCACTCCGGTCTCAGAAGTAGAAGAGGAAGGGAAAGAGGAGGAGACATGGGTCCTGCGAGAGACAGCAAAGCGCCGAAGAGGGACGGATCGAACCGTTTGGGTTCTCTAGGGGGGGCGGAGGGGCCGGAGACAAGGCCCGCGTTCACCGTTGACGGCGCCGACGAGGACGAGTGCCTGCGCCGGTCGGACGTGCTCTCCCGGGAGGAGGTGCTACGCCGCCGCGCCCGCCGGCTGAAGCAGCTTGCCGGATGCCACAGCCGCCAGTTCTGGGCCCTGATGGAGGAGGTGAGGGTGAAGCACCGGGATTACTATTGGGAGCACGGTGTGAGCCCCTTCGAGGAGGGCGAGGAGGATGGGGACGGTGGTGGTGGGAGAGGGCGGGAGGCGGGGGAGAATGGTGGGGCGGTCGGTGGGGCCGTTGAGGGGAGGGAGGATAATAGGATGGCCAGGGTCGGGGTAGGGTTAGGGTTAGGGTTCGGGAAAGGGGAGGGTAGCGGTGGGAGGAGGGGGGAGAGGAACCGGTGCGCGTTTGCTGGGTGCAAATCGAAGGCGATGCCTTTGACCAGGTTTTGCCATCCGCATATATTGGCGGACAAGAAGCAGACGCTTTACAAGGCCTGCAGTTATGTGACGAGGAGGTTAGGACTCTGAAATCTTTGAAATCTATAATTTTATTCTCTTTATTGTTTGAATTAGTGCTGAAATTGCTCAATTTTTTTGGGGTTTCTGTTTTGAGTGTTATGATTGATTCGTTAGGTTGTATACAATTGATTCCAAACCTCATGTTTTGAATTAATGTTGAATAACGATCGTAGGATGGGTTCGTCTGGAGTTCTTAACATTTTGTTGAATGTTCCTTTATGATCTCTTAGCTTCCTGATAGTGATGTAACATTTATGCATAATATTGATATGCATCTATCAATTTTCCTTATGCATGTAGAATTTTTTTCTTTAAGAGAATAGGACAGCAAGGGCAAGATATCATTATTTATTCATCTTATGAGCAGTACATGCTGGCATTGGGCCATGCACTGTCCCAGCTAGATGTTGGATTTGTAGATATATTCACAACTATACATGCCTATTTTTCATAAATTTTGCACCGACCAATAAATTTTGTCTGCCTTTGAGTTTTCCAGTATGCTGGTTTAATTCGACTTATTTTGTTTTTATCCAATAATAATTATGAATACTATAAGTTGGTTATCTCTGTTGATTACTGTTTAGTTTTTGCATTGCATATTTCATAGTAATGTGTACCTTTCCTTATATTAACTATATTCACTCATAGGAACAAGCAAAAGGACTTCTAAATTTGTAAAAGAAACTACAGAATAAGTAACATGTTAGGCATATACTGCAGATCCACGAATTAAATAACATACAAATCATAGCATGATGAAAAGTTCTATTTATACGGATAAGTTGAATTTTAACTCTTTATACCGTGTGCCTTGTCTTACAACTTCTTATGGTTGACGTTCATATGTTCCAAATATATATGCTCATATAATTGATATTTTTTTAATTTTAATATTTGATTTAGGATATTCACTGACCTAAAAAAAGAGGTATTTCTGTACTATTTTATAACTTGACAACGTGCTTATATGCATCTATACTGGCTCGTTGGTAGCACTTGTTTCTGACTTGGACAGTGCATAGGATAACATTCTTGCGCTACGATATCAAGTGATTGTTGTATTGGATCATACATAAGATGTCATCTGGATCTCTCAAATACTTGTTTAACTTAATCTGCAGCCTTCACCTAGAATACTGTTCAAAAGTTACCACTGATCAAGCATGGCCACTCTATTTGTTTTCAGTTTTTAAACTCACATTAGCCAAGTAGATTAATTCAAGCTAATTTTGATGCTTATGGATGAAAGCTAATTTTGTACCGATTTTGAAAAAGAAATTACTTTAAATGACAGATGTTCATAGACTTGCCTTACCTAACTTTTTTGCTACTAAGACTAACATGTGTTATAAGAAATCAGACAAATCAGCATGACTTGATGATGCATGGCTGCAGTCAAAGATAAAAGGAACCCTTTTATATACTGGTCAGGATCACGTTGTTTGTCACATGCCCCAGCTGTTTGTATTATATATGTCAAGGTCAACATATTGGAATCTTGATGAAATTTCTATAAAGTCCTACAGTTTTTTTTATAAAGGTATGACTAAAAGAGTTTGATATTTTTGGTGTTTTTACCTTTTTTTCCTACTTTTTTTTTATGATGGGTTGGGGGAGGGGGTGATGGAGACTGGAAAAAATTGTGATAACATGCTTTCTTTTGCTTGGCGTGACATAATATTTCTATTTCAACATGCGTTCATTAATTGATTAATTAATAAGATAGAGGAGCCATAAAAAATTTATTGCCTATATTTCAGGAAGAATATATACATTCTAGAAATGTGTGCATGTTGACCTAGCAGTGTGGAAGTTTCATTCTAAGGGTTGATTATTCTTTTAAGTGGTGACTCTAAGAGGACAGATGAATAGGGAGACTAGTAATTTGGTTAAAGATACATGATATCATTTACATAGTAATTATTACACAATCAAAGCTGAGTTATGTTATCTTATTTTTCAACTAGTCCATCGAAAGTAATTTATTTCTTTAAAAAATTTTAGGCCTTTTACCAAATGTGTGTGATACAATATGAAGGTCCCCCGAGAACAAGTAGTCCTATTTCCTTTAAGAAATTTGTGTACGAGAGTTTAAACAAAGTTAGAAATGTATACGAATATCAAAAGGGATGGGCCAGTGCGTGAGATTCCTACCATGCACCCAAGCCAAATGATGATGAGCAGTGGGCAATGGCAGGCTGACATCAGGAGACGGATGAGCGAATGTTGCAAGGGGTTGAGCACAAGAGAGTTGTATGTGAAGAGAGAAACCAAGAAGCAACTTTGTTCTTTTGGGACCCTAAACCATAGGTTATTTTGAAAAACAAACAACTCAAATCATTCGAAATTGAGTGGTTCACTATCAGGTTGACACTCAAATCAGTATGTAATACCTGGTGCATCCTGTCCGGGTGAAACATTAAATATTGATAGGAAATATACTCAATAGTAGTTTTTTCTTTGATCCTAGTAGAATGCGATGTTGGACTTAAAGTTTAATTGTTGACAGTATAAGATTTTGCAAGTTTAGAATTGAAGTTAGGGTATTAGTTGGTTATTAATTCTGAATGAAGCCTTCTTGTAAGAACTCAGTAATGGAAATTGTGTTAAAATTAATTTATGAGAAAAGCAATGTTCGATGTTTAGGTTCATTTCAACAAGGTTGGTTGTTTGGATGAGTATACTACTAGGGAATACAAGATCTTTTCTCTTAACTTTGTATGTTGAGCAAGTTCTTTTATCTTACTACAAACAATTAAGCAAAGCCTCTTACATTTTAGTTAAAATGTGTCACTAGTATGTGGATTGCACAGGTGGCTCAATTTTTGTTGTATTGTACTTGATGTTCGGAACATATCTGGGTCACATGTTCAGAGCCAACTATAGTCTTCGTAATGAACTTTGTAGGAAATAAAGGTGGTTGGTTCAGAATCTCTGATTCTCCGTAACAAGGATTGCAGGAGTCCAACTCAGTTAGTTTTCTAGCAAGTACATCTTGTTTGTATGACGAACTTTTGGGAATATTGTAAGTTGAAAAAAAGCAAGTTAGCTATCATAGACTGCAAGTCTTGATGTTTGATTCTGAGGACACTTGAGTAGCAATAGCTCCTAGTTCCAATATTCTGTAAAGGTTTGTAGGCTTTAGTGTACAGAACTCTTATGTTGGGTTCTTAAAATTTCCCAAATTTTAATAGAATTACAATTGTAAGTTTTGTGATGCAAGATTTAATTTAGATTTTTTTGTTTCAGGTAAAAGATCCATTCTTGATAAAACAAAAAACAAAAAACAAAAAACCAACCATCAAATGAGTAGAAAAACTAAGCAATTAGTTTTTCATTTATTAGTTTGCTGTCACCATTATCATTCTCCTTCCTGTGTTCTCTTTTATTCCTTTATTACTATTATCTTCTATCTTGTTACTTCTCTCCTACTAGTGCTTTTACCATCATTCTGCTATTTCCTTTAGCTACTATTGACATATCATTTTATCCTTTGGAATGATGAACCGAGATACTTTTTTGATTATCTAGATACCAGTAATAGTAATTACCACCCATTTTAGTTTTATATCATTTTCAAAACCGTTTTTTATGAGTACTTATGTTGTGCCACTTTTTTAACAAGACATGCCCTGTGTTTTGTGCTTAGGCTTCAAGAGGTCTTGATATGGTAATGTACCTGATCCTTTACACCTTTGAAGTATATATTTCCCTAACCATGAATTTTTCTGTTGAATCCATTTAGGTTCCTTAGATCTTGAGCTAATAGAATTTTCCCTACATAACTCTATGAAGATATCTGTGGTTAAGTTTGTTTTCTTTCAAGATATTTATCCCAGACGACTGATTGTCTGAATGTTGACTCTACTTTGACTTAATTGTCACAAGATTTTTGTACTGTGATGCATTCTGATGGTACCTTGAAAGATATTGGCTGGTTTTCTTATAGGTGTTAATCTTTTGGGGCTTGTATTTATAAGTCCACTAGCTTTGCTGCTTACAAAATTGATTTAGGTTCATCCATGCATGTTGGCTAACTTTCATATTTCATCTGCATGCACTAGAAGAATCAGCCTTTAGATTTTAGATCTATTATTTTACAACAGATCTAAATTCTGGCAAGTAGGAATTATGATGCCTACTGCATACAATTCAACAGGCTTGCTTCAGATATGCTTATTATCTAGCAGCATTAAGCAATTTCTCCTTTTTGATGCAAGGCTGTTGATTATGTGGATAGCCATATGATGATTTCTAATGCTACTGTTTCACTTACAGTGGGCAAAGTGGGCCAATTACCTGCGGAAAGCCGGTTCTCAGAGTTGCTGTCCCCTCCCTCTGTCAGGTCCACTTTCAGAAGACTCAGAAAAGCATCACACAAGCTTTGAAAAGGGCTGGACATAACGTTTCAAGCAGGCCTGCCCCTAAGTTCAGTATTCTAATTGCTGAATACATTCACCAAATTCAATCAAGAAGAAGAGATGCAGTGAATTCTGCTATGGGTGGCATTGAGCATTAGGATTGAATTATTTTTATATGATTTTATTCGTGACTGCTTTTTAGCCTCCACTCATGGCAAAGAATCACTTCATTCTGGTTCTGGTCTGAACATCATCATGATGAAAACAGCAGTTCCGCTCATTGATACGTTTTGAATATAACTAAAGGTATGCCAGCATTTTTCTTATGCTAAACAGCTTGCAAGCTTATGTTTTTAAATAGTTTGGCTTTTGTCCTTTCCTACTTCCATAATTATACAAAGAATTAAGTAGTTGATAATTTTTCATATGATTGTTTATTCTTTGTGACTGTCATCCCATTTGATGCCATTTTCCTGATATGAATCTTAGTGTCATTACTTGCAAGCCCTGTAAACTAACTTGTTTTGCTTTAGATATATTGCAGGCTTTCTACTGGAAGCTGGATATGAACAAAGATGGTCTTAGATCTTATTAATATTAGCAAGAAATTTGTTTCATGTGTATGATGCTTTGTGATATGGGCTGCAAAAGACCCTTTATTGTTATGGCAGCTGTGGAATCCTTGGATATACCTGGTTTGTTAGTGCCCTTTGGTCTATATGCTGCTAGGGAACCGAGCTCAAGGTTTTTCTGCCACATGTATGCACTGTTCTGTCTTTTGGGTAACATGCAAAATCAAATTCTCTGCTGCTCTGTTGCAAATTCACGGCATTATTCTTCAGTATTTGCATTCTCTGCCTGCTTTTTCTGGTTCAATTATTTGTCCAAATTGTTGCTAATTTGACCACAGTTTATAGATACTATATTTGCTCATCGTGGCAGTGAAGCAGATGGATATTAATTTGGTTGTTTCGTGGTAGAGAGGATTTGCTATAACGGAAAGGCATCTTATTTACCATGCTGCAGGATCAGAGCTCAGTGCCCGGATCACAAGCGTGACGTTGGTGTGGTGTATGGTTTACTGTATTTATTAACCTTTGTACTTCTGGCTGTTGGGTGGTACAATTCATGTTATCAGGTTCGGATTGCCTAGCGAGAGTGGTTCACTAAATTTGTCATGCTGCTTGAGTTGTATATATTTGTTCCCATTAAAATTAGACATGGCAAATGTAAATGTCTTTAGATTGTTACCTTTTTTTTTCCAAATCGTTCTAAACATCCAGAAATCTGCAACTTATCAAGCTTTGGTTGTATCTAAGCATCAGAAAAACATTATCTGCAACTTATCGTGCTTTGGTTGTATCTAAGCATCAGAATAACATTTGCCCCCTTCCCCTTGTCAAGTTTTATCTATAATCTGTAATTTTGTCCTGCAAGCTTTTTGCTGAAAGAAGTCAGCCGATACAATGTGTTTGGTTCCCTTTTAGTTTCTTTTGTCCTCGTCTAATATTTCAAGAATTGTTGATGTCTCTATATGTTTTTGGTTGTTACCTTTCAATTCACCAGCCTGAAATCTTGAATGTCTCATTATTTTGTTGCCCATCAGTGTTGGTTGGACAGTAGTGTGTGCAAATAGTTGTGTTAGATTTGTCTGACTCATTAGAACTGCATTCATCAGCAGCTGACAGACTGAATAGTGTATCATTTCATAAGGAGTTTTTGACATTACAACCTCCTGTTGTTATTGTTGTTGTTGACTTTTGATCATTCTGATGAACTTTGTCTTCATTAGAGAGGCCTCCATGATTGGTTTCCAAATGCAGGGGATAAGGAACTTTCTCATGTGAATAATAAGTTTTTTTTTTTTTTTGAAATTTTCAGATCATATGGCAAATTGGTGTAAGAATTTTTACATTGCCTCAGGGATCATTGTGGCTTCTGCATCCCTGGATTGTTCGTGTCTCCATTACACTGGCAGCCTTTAGTCCCCTCCCATGTTGATCCAGCACCAATCATATCAAGGTAAGATTGCAGTGGGAATGGGATATCTTTGTCACATCAAATAATTCTTTTTCTTGCAGACACAAGTCTAGTTATGATCTGTTCATTGAATTAGCCAACACAGGTGCAAAGGTAAATTGCACTTCTAACTGGATCCCCAATCAAGCTCTGTTGGATTCCATGCATATGCTACAACAGAGAGAGAGAGAGAGAGAGGACCAAAAATTCTATTAATAGCAATGTGACCCAAAATAGAACTCGATGATCTATGCAGCAGACTCCATTTAATTACTGCTTATTATACAATGTTGCCTTACACCTTTCTCCCACTTCTGATCATATATGTCAAAGTATGTAAGTAGTTTTCCACTGAGGAAACAAAACAGGAAATTTGATTTGGGCAGTGATAGCTATAAAGGTGCAAGCAAAACACACATTATAGCATCCAGCAATCAATTATTAGAGAAGCTGTCCTTCCTGTCTAATTGTAAAGAAGAAGCCACTTGCAAGTCTTAAAACAGTTCCATCTCCATCATCAAGCACAAGTACAATATTCAAACCCCATGTGGGGGGAGATCATGGACTACTTGTTTGTTTTGACCTACCTTTGGTCCATGTGAACATTGCTTTTAATACAAAGCTTCTATTTGGAGCTTTGGAAAGTGGGGAACATTTTTCTCACTCACAAGCTTCCCAAGTGAAGACTGGAAACAGTGCAATAGCCAAATGGAGGAGGAGGATGATGATGATGATGATGATGATGATGATGCTTTCAGTAGTAAGCCTTTGTTTATGGAAATAGAAAGGAGCATGATCCCCCACTTGCTCTCATTTCTAGGCTGGCCTTCCACATCCCCAGTAGTAATCTACATTTGAAGAAGGTTGGCCACATTAATTGAAGCTTGGAAGGTAAGAAATGAGTCAAATGACCATCTTAAACAATGGAGGCATTGATCATAAAAAAAACGGTCCAAACTATTCTGCATTATGATCTGAAACCAAATGCTTAAAACTATCAAGCTAATCCTTCAAGAACCGGAGAACATTTAAATGCAGTTTTCCTAGCTACTTCAGGACAAGAAACTATTCAAATATTGTCTGCTTGCAAGATGGCACATACAGAAGCAACGGCGATTAGTCAATGGCGAGCATCTTGAAAACTGATGGTATTAGTCCCTCAAGTCCAAATACTTAGGCATCATAATGTGAACATATGCTTATCTATCATGATAAGACGTTATCCACCGGACAACATTCGAAAGAAACTAACCTCGTGAGATGACAGAGAACCGAAGCAATAACTGCAATGGACATCATAGGAAATGAATTGAAACTGTGAAATCCAAATTTTCATGCATTTATATAAATTTCTCAAAGCATTATGCGCATAGCATTTCATGAAATTTACAGGTTCATGTTCCAACTCATGTTTGCCGCAGACCCCAAAGGAGCTTGCAACAATCACATTCTTGTTTACGGATGATAATCTAAGTCTGGTCGAAGATTAAAACAGTGTTAATTTCAGACACTTCAGCTCTTGTTAGTCCAAGCAATTAAACCCCTTGTGAAAAACCATATGAATTATCCTGACATTTACAATGGAAACAAAGATGTATTTGCGAGACTTAGTTTAAGTTTCTGTGTTAAACTATTAGTTCATAAGGACCAGATGATCCAAAAAGAGAACCTACATAACCAAGTTGGATAATCAAAATGTATGCCAGCAAAAAAATATTCAAATAAAATTATTTGTAAATATTTTGTTTCGAACATCACTTCATAAGATGCAGACAACTCAATTTCACCCGTCGAGAAGATCTCTATGAACTCGTAACGAACATCACTTCATAAGATGCAGACAACTCAATTTCACCCATCGAGAGGATCTCTACGAACTCGTAACAATCAAATATTCGTAGAAACTAGCTTGTTTTACTTTAGGCATCTAACTTTTTAAGGTACAGAAAGATCAAAGTCACAACAAAGAGGACTCTAAAGAAAAATAAAGGCTGCATTTTTTTTTTTCTTCCCTACACCAATAGACAGATCATCCAAAATCACAATGGTCAAACAGCATAAATGAAAACCAATACCAAAAAATATTTAGATTGAAAACTCAACACAAATACAGATAGGCTTTCGACACAAATAACAATGCAGCCCAATCAACAAGATACTAAAATATAATCAGTAACATGACATTTCAATCTTCAGTCATACAAAAATTGGATCCATATTCCAGCAAAGTTGTATCCTAAGATCAAATAAATCACACTTTATCTATAATTGTATGAAATCCAAACACCATATCTCTTGGGCAAACATATTGGATATGCATTCAGAGAGAACAACTGCTGAGGAAGGACATTAAACACAAAGGTGACAGCTTTATACCTTATATCTTGATGATCTTAGAAGGTCTGACCACAGGGTTGGCCTTAGCAATCTGCTCCCTCCCAAACGCCTTGTAATCGAACGAGCAATCGTGGGTGTCGGAGTACCGGTGGCGGCCGCAGAACAGGTCCCCGCATCGGCACCGGAACCCAGTGAGCCCCACCTTTTTCCGGCAGGTGGAGCACCTTTTGCTGTATCTGACCGGCGGCTTAGATTCCTCGTCAGGCTTCACCTCATCATCGAGCTTCGGGGCGGAAGACGGCACGATCGGTGTCTCCGCAGCCGGCGTTCCCACTCTCGTGGTCGGCGGTTCCTCGCAAGGTTTCAAGAACAAAGACTGCGGTGACGGAGATGATGACGGAGGCGTGGTCGGAGACGAAGAAGAGGAGTGTTTGAGGGTTTCGGCTTCATCTTTGTCAAGATTGCAACTTTCTCGAGCCATTTGACGGTTCCGGAAGGACCCAAAACACCAACAGAATACGAAGTTGAAGAAGACGAACAGATAAACAATCGGAACGAGAACAACAACAAGATCTATAAAAAGGAGGCAAAAAGTTTGTATCACAACAAGAACAACACAGGAGAAAGGACCAAATTTGAGCTCGAGACCTACAAAAGCAGGCTCAAGATGCGACCTTTATCGGATACGGAATCATATCGAAAAAGCACGAAGAAATCAGGCTGAAACGATCAAAAATTTCCCCATGTTTCTAGAAAATCAAATCGAAAGGTAGAAAAAAAATCGAAAAAAGGATTGAAAAAGTGCAAATATGATCGATCGGATCGACGAAACGGCGAAAGAATCTGCGGAAACAGGGGAGGAAGAAAGGTAAAGGTGGGAGCGCCGCAGGTGGAGTGAAAAGGGAGAACACCGAACACTAATTAAATAAAAGGACGCAAATTGCAAGGCGATTAATTGAAAATAATTAAAGTATATTACTGAAAATTATGTCTCATTGTTGTTATTGTGTTTGGGGGGAAATTACAGATTACTCATATGTTGTTTATGAGATTGCTATTACATACCCTATCTATGATTCTTTTATATCACTTTGCCCTGACAATTTAGCAATACATACTATCAGTAATATCGAAAGGATTTAATTACCCTTACTCTTATAAAAGTCAATTATTTATTTATTTAAATATCTATAATTGAGAAATAGTGGTTTTCATGCTCCCATCTCACTCTTTTTCTAATTAAATATTCCTTTTATAATTACAATTAAGAAAATAACTTTACCCCTATATATATATATATATATATATATATATATATATATATATATATATATATATATATATATATATATATTTCATATCTTAGTATTATTTTCATTACCTTTCCTCTTATAGCTAATCTTCCTTTATATTAATTGTCCCAGTGATATGAACAAAATCTATGATTTCTGCATCTATTGTTAGTTTTCTATTACCATATATGATTACCAATAAAATATTTAATAAATAATATTTAAATACAACTTGTTTGTATTCTTTTGTAATCTCCATATAATAAATAAGCATCAATATACAGCTTCATGTTCTATATAAAGACATCACTGGAAGCCAGATAGGTAAAAATATAGAAATGATACTACAAGCAACTATGTAGAAACTTACATTTGTTCTACTCTTCAACAGATCTGATCTACTAAAATAATACAAACAAAAAGCAATTGAGATACATCCGCGGACGAATGACTGACGATATTTACTTATGGCTGGTAAATGCTTTAACTATCGATAGCATCTTCGGATCAAATTTCGTCTTCATCACTTATTAAAAAAAAACCGAAAGATTTATGTATGGCATAAGCCTACCAAAAAGGTACTAAGGACCAAGTCAATGCATCAGGATGTGAAACAGGACTGTAATCTGCAATTCTCCATTATGAAGAAGTTGGCTCTGTAGCAGGCTGTGGTGTATCTATCAGTTTTCATTGCTGCTGTTTCTTCAACATTGAGACTAACAAGACAAAACCTGGATAAAAGACCACAAGACTGTGGAATAAGATGTAGCCACTATAATATATACAATTAGGAGTAGTGTTCCAGTGACTTCATACACGACCTTGCTCTCATCATCTCCAAGGTAACTTTTGAAAGATTGTTGGATGCTGGATAATAGGAACAAACACCGACTTAGGATCTTTTTGAATTCAAGATGTGAACTTGCTGCTAGGAATTCCAACCTTCCAGACAAAATCTTGTGAAATTTTACTTGGGATTTCACCAAAAGCTTAAACAGAACCAGGTGAATTTAGATTAGCATAGACCAATGGCATAGGCTTTTATGTGCCATGTGCATCTTTATGTACTAATGCTCTGAGCCTCAACCTCAGCAACCACTTCCTCATCAGTTGTCTGCATGGAAATTATTTCCTCCTGTGTATCTTTGCTTGAGATTTCATCTTTGTAACTTTTGTTATTTGTATCAGCCTGTGTCAGTTTCTCTTTGACCTTGATCATCAGCTCTTCCCGGACAACTTCATTTTCAGCAAAATAACGTTTTAAGGCATCTTTACCATGGAAATTTTGACCATTTAAGCAGTAATATGCAACCCCTGTTTTTGTAATGAACTGATGCTTGCAGCCTAACTCTATAACCTCCGAGTCACGGCTTATCCCTTTGCCAAATTCAAGTTCAAGCTGCACTTCCTTGAAAGGAGGAGCATGCTTGTTCTTCACAATTTTTACCATGATCTGGGTACCTAAAACCTGCCAAATAACCAAGACATGTTTTCATTGCAAGATAAAACACAACTTTTTTCATCAAGTACTTCATCAAACCAATTTTACAAAGGAGCTCTGTAAGAAAATATAATTTTAGCACCTAAAAACCCACCAGTGAAATACTGTAGAGAATCTAGAGATAACATCATAATCAATCAAGAAAATAGGAGTGAGTACTAAAAAACTAAAGTGGTCGTGATGTTTACTTCCACATCCAGGAGCATAAACTTGCATGCATTTACATTTCGAATAAACTTTTATGTTAATTATTCCTCAAAATGAGAAATATCTCAATTATTAAAGATATCCCTAGAAACAAGGCATCCCATCAGGAACTTATGGATCCTATATATGTTCTGCAAAGCTTAAAAAAGGAAATTTGTCACATAGAGAAAAGAAAATTTTAAAGTCCTCCACATATCCTTTTTCTCTCATGCTTTCACTTCCTTCACTTTTAGATTTACTCTATTACTGCTCAAAGGTTCCATTGTATCATATTCAGAGGTATGTATTTTAATTTCTAGCTAAAATCTGTTCAACAGTGAAATATGCATCTGCCAAATTTGGGCCACATTAAAGGGTACCTTAAACATCGTAATGGAAAGAATTACTCAAAACCAACTCTATATAGCTAAGATGTGCCGATAAATTATTTTCTAAATCAGAAGTCATACCATGTTTAAAACTAGTATGTAGTTTACGTATTTACAAGTGAAGTTCTTCTTTATCGAACATCCATCTAAAACTTAAGGTCCAAATTTTCAACCATATTCACTAGGCATTCAATAAAAAAATCATATAAAGTTTAATTTTAAGGTCCAAAAGAGAATCATATATCTGAACCAAACTTTTGAGCTAAAATATTAAGGGTTAATTTTACCACACTGTAACATCATGCAGTGAACCACAGTCACGAACAATATCTACAAAATAACTAATTTATGTACCTGAAACATCCTGATTCACAAGTCATAAGAAAAATAAAAAGGTCAATTACCTCTTCACCTTTTTTAATGAGACCTGCTATTTTAGTATTTAATCGAACAGATGCATAAAACTTCAAGGCGTTGCCACCACAAGTAACTTCAGTTGGTCCTTTGAATCCTCCAAATGTGCTCAGCTTCGATCTCACCTATAAAAACAATAATTTAACTTCCATAACACAACTGAACTTTAGTGTTGAAACTTCAAAAAAATTGCACAAAATAATTCTTGCTTTCAAAGAGTAGTGAACATAACAATTTGGAATAAGTATTTCTCCAATTATACTTTACTAAAATGTTGTTGAACAATGTCCAACATCTGATATTCTTGTTCAAATGGATTTTGGATTCAAGGCCATAAGACCAATGTAAGAATTAAGAAATACATCATTAGTACAATATGCTTAAGATGACTAGACATTCTTTCCCTATCCACTAATGCTAGGAGGGGTGTGTTAGTTGGCACAATGAACCCCATAAACTTAATTCCTAGGCAGCCTTTGAGAACAGGTTCCATGTCAAACTCTACCGACCACCATTCAATGGATAGGCAGTGATCTTGAAATTCAAGAATTTCCCTTGTCTCATCAAGCTAGTTAATTTATTCACTTCAAAAATGAACAAACAAATACAATGTAGTTCACTTTTAATGTGATTTGAATCAACAATCCGCAACATGAGCTGAACAATGTTTCTGATTAACAGGATAAAATTAGTTTGCAGGCTGTTTTCCATTCATCATCCTTTGGAATTATAGATTTCCCTTATAGCCATCATCCTCCTAACCCTGCCTTATTGACATATACCAAGTTCTCAAGCCATTTCTTCTGCTGACTCCTCATTACACTTGCAAGTTGTCTTAGTGGAAGGTTAGTTTGCCTAGAAAAAGGAGATACGATATCTGTTAGAATCGAATAATGAATAGTGAGCCAAATTAGTCAAGGCACCAAAATGATAATTAAACACCAATAAAACTCAAATGTTTATATTGTTTAGACTTTAGAATATAAACAATTTATGACATATGAGACACTTCCAACTCCAATTTATCTAGCCAACTCTTGAAACTCTTAACTATGTGAGACTAAACTTTATCTTATCTTATGACAAATTTAGCATATTTTCCTTTCACAACATTTTCCTCTTTCTTGTCTGAATGCTCGTCTCCTCTTTCTCCTATTTGATGAGTGAGGCTTGTCTTCCCCTCCATACATGAACCTCATTTTTCTCAAACTTTTTTTTAGAGAGTTGTTGAATGATCTAGGTCAGATGCATTTATTAACTTCACTAAGTGCAGTACCTGCTGTTGTAAAACTCTATTCATTCTAGCATAGTTAAAAGCGCTAGGCATCCAAAGGCACCACAATCCAAAAATGCCCGAGGCACTAGGTGCTCACTCAAGCGAAACGAGACGCTCTCAAATATTATAATTTAAAAATTATATATCATGATTAATAAAAAATAAACTAAATAAAAAATTGTTTTAGTAGCGAAAATGAAAAAATAAAATACTAAAACACATCAAACTTCCATTCATTTAAAGTACCAAACTATATTGTCCATATTCAATATCAAAATGATAAAATAAAATAAGATTAACATCAAAGATCATTAAAATCCAGTTCATCATCTTCAATCTTGTCACCATCTAAAGTTGCAACCAAGGATTTTAATAACGTTCTGTATCGCCTGATATGAGCGGTACGTACCGGTCCGCCAGCAAACCGGTACGTGGACCGCCCGCTACTAGGCGGTATCAGGCTTTTGGCTCTGTATCGGGCGATACAGGACTGTATCGGGGGTAACGATCGAAATTTCGACGTTACCGACCTGTATCGGTTGATATCAAGTGATAACGAGAGAAATAAAGCCCTCGCGGAAGAAGAAGTTGCCTCCCTCCGACCTTGACTCCTCTGCTTTTGGTCCCGACCTCCCTCGCCAACCTCGTCGTCAAGAATCGCAGCCACTTGAAGAAGCCCTCGCGGAAGAAGAAGCTGCCTCCCTCCAACCTTGACTCCTCCGCTTCTGGTCCCAATCTCCCTTGCTGACCACATTGTCAAGAACCGCGACCGATTGAAGAAGCCCTCGCGGAAGAAGAAGCTGCCTCCTTCCGACTTTGACGACTCCGCTTCTGGTCCTGACCTCCCTCGCCGACCTTGTCATCAAGAACCATGGCCACTTGAAGAAACCCTTGCGGAAGAAGAAGCTGCCTCCCTCTGACCTTGACTCCTCTGCTTCTAATCTCATCATAACTCCTCTCATAGCGACATCGTTGGACGATGGAACTCGACCCAGAGCCGCCTTTGTAAACCACCTTCGTCGTCGCTCATTTCTATTGAGGATGTCGAACTCAAAGGGTTTTATACCCTTTTTTAGGCGTACCGCTTGATACCCTGTACCGTACCATACCGAGCAAAGCTCGGTACACCGGTATGGTACGAAGTTAAAAAGTTTTGGCTGCAACAACAATCCAAAACACTAAAAAGTAGCACTAATCACTACAGTAATAGCAATAATAATCAACATTTTACAAATGATTCACTACAGCAGGCAGGCAGCTATTCTAAGTTTAAATTGACAAACAGCAAGGAAGTGGCAGCGGTGAATGGGGAAGAAGGCAGCAGTGAACGGGGAAGAGGGACGAGGCTGTAGGATGGCTGCGGTGAATGGGGAAGAAGGCAGTGATGAATGGGGAAGAAGGAAGAGGCTATAGGAGGGCTGCAGTGAAGGGGGAAGAAGGCAGCAGTGAAAGGGGAAGAAGGCAGTGATAAACCGGGAAGAGGGAGGGGAAGAAGGAAGAGGGAAGAGACTGCAGTGAACGTAGGAGGGCTGTGGTGAACGAGGAAGAAGGTAGGAGGGAGGAGGAGAAGCCGCTGCCAAAGGGAGGAGAGATATACCGGGAGGGGGGAGAAGCCGCTGCCAGAGGAAGACGTTGTCGCTAGCGTCGCTGCTGGAGGAAGATGTCACTGCTGTCGAAGGAAGACGCTGTCATTGCCGTTGCTGCAGTCGTTCGGTGATGGGAGGAACTCCGCAGCCGTGCAGAAACGAGGGCTAATTACAGGTTACCCCATGCAACTAGCTACCTTTAACATCCTGGTCCCTACGCTTTAAATAGTTACATTGACATCCCTATAGTTATGGAAGTGAAACAACTAGGTCCATTTATTCTAACGACGTCAGTTTACCAACGAAAACACGAAAATAAAGGCAAAAAATATAATTTTAACGTTCTAGTTGGTGATGGCGGATGGTGGCACTGCTGACGTCGATGCCAACGCAGTTGCCGAGTCTTTCATCACTCTGCATCTGCAATGGCGCTCTGTCACCACGGAATCAAAGTCCGTTGCCAAAGCCATCACGGAGATCTGCCGCCTATCAAAGCAGGACCCAAAGATGTGTGTTCCCCTCGCTGACACCGACACTAACACCGTGCGCCTCCTTACTGCCCACCTCCTCAACAACCACTACCACCACTCGTCCACGGGCAAGGCCTAGCAGAACGCCGCCGCTCGCCTCCTCTCCCCCATCATTGCCCAGCACACGACTGCAACTCTTTACAACCTCCTCTTCGTTGAAGCGTATCGCTCCATTATTGCCCTCGTCGAGGGTTCTGGAGAGTGGGTAGGGGAGCCAACTGCAAGGTCTTGATACTTTCGAGACTGGCACCGATGACTCCATGCCGCAAATGCCACTTTGTGACGGAGCCGCAGGGTGCTCTGTCGTCGCTCTGCATCCACCACCTAGATGTTTTAGGGGTAATATGTAATTAGTCCCATAAACGAAATGAGAAAGAGTTTCTGCATTGGGGCTGACGCATGGATAGGTCTCAATCGAACTCCGCAACCGTTGACTTTTAGATCTAATTGGTTCACTCGAACCAAATAAATTATTTGGTAATAAGTCCGCCCGAACCATTACAACCCAAAGATCTAGATTGTCAAGGTTACTACATATGGCCCAACTCTTAAACCTCTTAGCCATGTGGGACTATTCCTTAACCTTTCCCCCACAATGGCAATAGATAAACAATACCTTCCAATCTTAGACTCCACAGGTTGATTTTTGTGCGTTATGGACATGACCATTGAGCATTGCAGTAGGTGAGCTTTGTGTTATGAGACAATTGAGCAGTCAAGTGTATGTTGCACCTTAGTCCTGTTTAGAAGAGTTCAACAGAACAGATCTAAACAGGAAGAGAAATACATCACTTCAATTTACTTCCAGATAGACACTATGACAGTCCCAGAAAGAAAATTCCACCATATCATCCAAAAAACATGCTCAAAACTCATTTTAGATTTACCTGATTTACAAATAGCAAGATTGTCTGGGAGAGAGATAGAGAATGGCTCAACTTTCGAAGAGCTTGGCTCATCAGTCTTGCTTGAAGGGCCATATGCACATCTCCCATATCACCATCTAGCTCACTTTTAGGCACAAGAGCTGCCACCTGAAATTCAAATGAAAAGGTGGAAGAAACAAGAAAATGTTGATCAATCTGATCAAGTTAGCAAAAGAAAATAATATTCAACAAAAACACTACATGCGATGGCTAAGCATCACTCAGAAAATGTCACAATGATAGATGTTCATGACTTTATATATTAAAGAGTAATACCTACAGGAAAACAGTGCAACAGCAAATTTCAAGAAGTACCTTATCAGAAATGCTACAATAAAAAAGAACTAATTTCCTAATATTACTGATAGTGATAGCTAACTACATGAAATGCCACCTTCACCATGTTCCACCCAAAGATCACCACCCAGCTCACTTGATCTAGGGCTAAGGTTGTCATCACTGCTAAAACCAACATGCCACAATGAATCATGGACATATTCATCAGTAGGGAATGTGTGAATATCATCTTATAGTTTAATAATAATACACTAGCATATGTACAATGTCAGCATCTTACCCTCATGTGACATCATTAAACTCGGGTGATGCTCCTAACCTGAAGCTTTCCATTCTGCCAAACATCAAGTGGGATATGTCTAAAAGTTATTTGATGGCCTTAAGATGAGTATACCTACAAAAAAATTCCAATTCATCCACTTTTCTGCTATCAAATGCAAGGTATTCATGACACCTTATTTCTGCATTTCAATGATGATAAACAACAAAAAGAACTTGCTTAAACTCATGAAGCTTAATAACTTAAGCATTCTCACCCACTAACAATCAAAGGTTGCACCACATTTGAAACATTTTGATCACCATTGTGTCATGTTTAACTGAATTTTTCTTATTCAGATGCATGTTCATGTCATTGATTTTGGTCTTAACACCTAAATAAATTTGTAGGGGTATCCAAATTACTCCTTTACTATCCAAATAAAGCTTCTTACTTTCATCTAAAGTTCATGCAATAGAAGAGAGTTCTCATGATCCTGCTTTCTTGATTTGTTCCCAAACTCATTATTTTTGACTACTGTGAGACTTTAACCTGACTGGAATGCAAAATCATTTTACATCAGATGTAAGTAAATTTTAGAATCAAATTAAGCAAACAGAAATCGTGCATATTGCAAAGTAGGGCAGAACCAGGTACTAAAATTTGAAAACTATACATAAGAACCATACTACAGAAGGAAGAAGAATGAAAGCCTAAGTGGTAAACAGAAGTTATAAATCCCTCTACCTACACTGTCCACAACCACAACATCAACAGCACCACTTCGGATCAGAGTGTCCACAAGATTAAGTGCCTGCTCACCACAATCTGGCTGTGAGAGGAGTAGGTTTTCAGTTTTAACACCTATGGACTCTGCCAATGATGGATCCAGAGCATGCTCAGCATCTACAAAAGCACAGTAACCTGTGGAAGAGAAACAGAGAAGTACTATAAAAAAATACTGAAATATAAATAACTTAAAGATCTAATGACCTGCAAGTAGGGAAAGGTCAAGGGATTTTGATTTGTTTTCACCTTTAAATTGTTAAACAAGTACACTAAGAGATCAAAGCATGACATGGTAGCCGAAGTTACCTCCATTCTTTTGTGACTCAGCAATCACATGCAGAGCAAGAGTTGTTTTCCCAGAAGCCTCTGAGCCATAAATTTCCACAACACGTCCCTGTTAATGTGTAATAAGATAAATAAACTGATGGGTGATCTAAGATACAGGGTGGGAGTTGACCCCTCCAGAATGAGGGACCAGCTAAAATAAGTTAAATAACAATATGATATTTATTGTACTATTTGAAAATTGGAACACTCGGCATCCATCATAAACATCTGTATGCACAAACAAGATAATCGAAAGGAAACAAACAATCAAGCAATAAGAAGATTATTAAAATGTGATTCAATAACAGAACCATGACCGACAAGTCCTAGCTAATGTCACCGAGTGAAACTACATTTGTATTGTTGTATGGTTTTGGGGTTTCAAGTCCTACCACAAGAACAAGTTTTAGAAAATCCAACAAAGATGACACAACAAAGAGGGAAGAACCCAGGAAACATTTTCTTCAAAAAGGTTAGCAGTAAGAAAATGGAACAGCATGATAATCTCAGTTAAGTCTAGCCCCAAGAACAATCTGACATGAAAATCAAGCAAACAAACTCAAAGAACATTTCAAAAGATCCGCTATGCTGTGTCTTAGGACTAAGAAAAATGGAACGGCATGAGACAATAAATTATGTCTAGACACAAGAAGGCATCATTTCACATTTGTACCCATTACCTATTTATTCAAAGATAATCCTTCACACATCCCAATTTTGGCCATCTTTTATCTTGATATATCCAAACAGCGACATACGCTAAACATCAATAAAGTTATATATAGCAAATATTTAAATCTCGATCTAATATTTGTTTGAGTAATATACCAAACTGATATAATACCAGTATAGTGAACGGTTTTAAAAAATAAATATTAATTGGTAACAATCTATATGATCCAATAGTGCTCTTTGTTCAGATCGATAAATATTGGTCAGTGCTGAAACCATGGTGTATATATAGCAAGGTTCGCTGTACCGTACCGTACCGGCATTTCGACTCGGGCTGGGTACGGTATGGTACCGGTGTACCGGGTGGTACATCAGGGCGTACCGAATATTTTTTTTATTTTTATACTGTAGCAGCACTATAGTATAACACTGTAGCACTGTAGCGGTACCGGACGGTCCACGTACCAGTAATCTGTCGGACCGGTACATACCGCCCAGTACAGGCGGTACGCTTCGGTACGACAGACCTTGATATATAGCATGCTTAAAGATTCTTGAATGTTATGTAAAATCTAGAATAAACATCAAATTGCATTTACTGTATCATTACATTAATCTTTTTAAGTGTGAGGTGGTTTGTAATTTCAGACAAATGTATGTTGAGTCCTCTTTTTGCAGAGAGGGGTGGTGATATAAATAGACTTTTGAGTCTTATCAAGCCTGCATATGTCTCCAGTAGAGTTCAAGTTACTTTAGATAGAAACTTTCTAATTAAGCAATTTGCACGAACAAGCCCATAGCTTTCCATAATGCCACAAACAAGCACCTTCTGGAAAATTGCAAAAATCTGGCCTAGATCTTCTAAAACCCTAAGATAGCAATTCTTTGTTTGGTAGCAGACCACTAATGTTTTCCAGAACCACGAACTAGTTTGCAGCAAGTGGAGGATTTGAAAAGAGCCCTCATCTATGAAATTACCTCTTTTCTTTCTCCTTTCCACCTCCTAATCTTGAGGTTTTCTTCCTCCCCTAGCACATGGACACAGCCAAAAAGGCAAAAACAACTCCTCATCATTCCCATCAACAAATTAGCACCTATCATCATCAGAGACTCCACCACCACCTTCTGTTGGTGCAACCATCCTCATCCACACATTAGCACTTATTGTTGCTGCCACTGCTGCCACCATCACGGCCTCGTCGCATACAACAACCACCATGCCATCATTCTCCTCAATAACATCACCACTTATGCTTCTCAGGGTGTTGCTGCCACTGCCACCATCATCGCCACAATCTTCTCCTCACAATGACCATCACCATCACATACTCCACGTTCTTCTCATCATTGGCAATATCACTCTTGTCACCACCTTCGTGACACTAGTATTATCGTTAATACCTATGCCTCACATGGCGAGGCCCCAACCACCTTCTCCTCCTCACAAGCAATCACCACCGTGCATCCTCTGCATTCTCCTTTTGCTAACACCACTACCCTTCTCATCACCTTCATCTCTAATGGCATGTCCACCACCAACATTCTATGATTTGTTATAACATGGCATGGTATGCATTGAATATAAAACAGTATGCATCACTAAAATAAAGTATTCCAGTACTAGTTATATTCTAGCATGGTATGCGATAGCTATATCAGGACACAAGTAAATAAACCCTAGTATAGCATTAAGAAATTCAAACACAGTATTTTCAACAGAATCAAAAGACTTCTACTCCTATAATCTGTTATGAAAGATCATGGAATGCATAAGACATAACACGCTATGCATAACTGGTGCATAAATGACAAAATGGTATTAATAAATTATGACATGGCTAGTCGATTGAAACAACAAATTCTTACACTATTTCCTTAGGTATATTAGGATACAAGTAAACTAGCATGCACAAGACATTAAGGTAGTGAAGGGTAATTTACAATTATAATACTAATTTAACATGGATAATTTTTAATGAAACCAGAACATCTTTATCTAAAAGGAAATTCATAAAAGTAATCCAACTTTTGATGCAAATTTATGATATGAAACTTTTCGAGGGCTTTTGGCGAAATTATAGGTAAACCGAGGAGAAGAAACTCTTCACAAATGTAACACATACCTAATGCAAGAAGTGGGGCATACAATGTGTCCTCGGACAATAAAAGAGTTCTAGGATGATCTATGTACCAATGAATCTCAACTCTTTTTTCCCCAATGTAAATGTACACATAACGGCATATATCATAATTTAGATTCTGATGGAAATCAAATCCTAATTATTGTGCATATACATGTAAAGATATAGTACATATAATAAGTGTGCACGTCCAGATAGCTAGGCTACTTTCAATCCAATATCAGTTGGACTATCCACAGACCAGTAATCTGGTACATCTAAAGGAAAAGTAAGCTACTTGTATCATATTTAATCCTTTCTAAGTGTCAATAAGTCCGAGCCCAAGAAGTCTAAAAACCTAACTCGGTTTGAATTATGTCTCAGCTGTGAAAACAAGGTGGTTGAACTATTTTTTAAGTTATGATGCTCAGTTGGCACAGCCCTTACATCATCCTTGTTTTTTATCCTTTTTATAATCAAATTTTAGTCTGTTTCTACTGTAAAATTTCCTTAATCCAAGTTAGGACCTTCCGTATTTCACTTCAGACCTCAGTATCATGTAAGTGTCCTGATGGCACTAAAGCTGCAAAAAAAAAAAAAAAGAAACAAACGCGGGGCACCTTTATGTCTACTAGGCTATTACATGACAGATCTGCATCATTATTGAACTAATATCCAGAGCATGAACGGAAAAGGGAAATTTGGTTCTCAGCTTCTTGCTAGTTATTCAGAAATTCCAAAACTCAAAAGCAATAATCTAACCTAAACATGCAAGTCACATTTAGACAATACTTGCAAATAGAGGCCACATTTTTTAGATTATCTGGTACTATATTCAATAAACTAGAACAATAAAAAATGTTGCAGTGCACATTTTTTCTGTCAATCTATTGCAGAAAAAGACATTTGGAATCAGAAAAATCCATGATAAATGACCTCATTAAGAGGTTCTACTTGAGAACATGAGAAAAAATTCAATCAAGAACATCTTAAAAATCATTCCAGAACTAAATCTTAATTCTTAATGACCTTTGGAAGCCCACCAATGCCCAATGCTATATCCAGTGCAAAAGAGCCTGTTGAGACTACAGGAACTTCTCTAGGAGCATGCGAACGACCAAGCCACATGATTGCCCCTGTACCAAATTGAGCGGTTATTTGATCCAAGGCTTGTTGTAGAGCCAGGTCTTTCTTAGAAATATTATCCTCACCCGAACCACTTCCATTTGACTTTGATTTTCCTCCTCCTAGGAAAGAAAGAGTTGCAAGCTCGGTTCGTATCATCCAAAAGTTGAATAGCCAATTTTAAAAACAAATTAGACACCAACTAAGAAACGATAGGATAAGGAGGTCAAAAATATCACATTAATACCATTCTTGGAGTACAGATGATATTTGCCAAAGAAGAATACAACAGCTAGTTGTTTGACAATAAGCATGCAGATTTAATAAGTGATGAATCTAGCCTTACAACAGAAACAAACTTAAAGCTCCAAATTTTTATTTGCTGCAAAATTACTATATTCATGGTTTACTATTGGCTTGTCAATGAAACACCATCATAGAAGTATATAAATAGTAGAAAAACATCTCCCAACAATTGAATAAGGAACCACTTCTAGAGGGTGAGGATGAAACCATTAGACTAAAGTCTGGTCAGTGAAACTTTCTGTTTTACCAATCCTCTAACGCACCCCTGCAGTAATTTAGTTTCTGTGATCTTCATAGTTCCCAAAAAAGAAAAAAGAGAGTGAGAAAGAGAAAGACATACAAGAATGAAGGCATTGAATGCATGAATATGTGTCCATTCACCATCATACTCTAACAAGAAGCTCAATCAAATGATAGATACTGACAGCTGGTGGAAGCAGCTTCATCATCATATAGACAAAAATCGCAACATTAAAGGTGCTGGAACAGCTTTAGAAGACATGACAACCATTAAAAGTTGGGAGGGATAGAGAAAACAGTCTCCAACAGCAAAAAACAGCTAACTTGCCAACTCAAGTTAATGGATAAGTATCCCAATGCTAAGTAGTGTCAGGTGATATTGATCTCTTACAGAAATCATTGTTCACCTAAAGTAAGTATCAGCCTGAGGTTGAAGCTTCAAAACTGCTGTCTGCTATGCACTTCAACAGAAGCTGGCTTCTCAAGTGCAGAAAAAGGAACAAAAAATAATTTAATGATCACAAAAGACATAAGTGCACACATATACAGCCACAAAATTCTTCGCAAGTTCTCAATCTTCAGAGAAGGACCTAGGGATTAATAAGCACAAAAAACCAAATACGGAATCCAGTATAAGAAAATGTATCAGAGGTGAATGTTCTTGCGACACAACCTGCAAAAATATGAAGTTGAAAGTTTGACCATATAGCGACACACCTTTTGCCCAACATGAAATTAATTTAGCTAAAGGGATTCACCAAAACAAAATCAAATTAGGTCTATTGTTATATTGAAAAATTACGCATGCATTTTCAAATAAGGGTATAGAAAAAAAATGTTTCAGCACCTTTAGAAGAGAAATTGCATAACTGAAACAGAGTGCCCAACACTCCTTGTTTATAGACCTGTCAGGAGCAAGAAAATGGTACACAGTAAAAAAGGAAATTTAAAGTTTAAACAATATACCAAATGATAGAAGCCATGCTTAAAGCACATAAGAATTTGAAGATTTATACCTAATTTAACTTTTGTGAAATGAAAGGAATGTTTTACACATACAACAAGAAAGTCATTTATAGGTTTGAGGTAAGTCCCATATTCATCCATGGAATATTCTCTACAAGCCTTTTGATCTGTCTAGTATTCTAAAATATAAATATTAAAATGCAATGCCCAGTTGGTTATTGGCAAAGTTCGTGTGGCCACTGAAGAAAAGTTTTGTGCAAATTACATAGTTCATTTATATTATCAGAAATACGCAGACATATATAAGCACCCATATCAGACAACCAACACCAGTATCAAAAGTGTCAAACTTAATCTAGCAAAAATCAGTTTCTTTTAACCGTGGCACTAATATGGACTGTCATAGACTTATGATGGTTGCTAAAACCAACATAGCCATTTATGAAAAGTTCAAGTAATGAGCCAAAGGAACCATACAAGGAATTAAAAGGACCTTTACTCATACATGTACTATTTTAATTAAAAAAACCAAGATCAATCTGTCCCAGTAAACAAAAGGTGTAACTTGTCCAACAATACACAATGGAAAAAGCAAGTTTTAACAAAATGTAGACAACTCCATGGATAGTTCACCAAACAAAGTAGGATCGTTAGATGGGCTGATTACTACTAGTTCAAGCTTAATATTTTTTAACCACGTGTTAAAATTTTGAAATATTGTTTTAAGCGGACAATGAGTCTATTTGGTCGAGTCCTGGCATGGAAGACATCTAAAAGTCTAAACCTCAATAAAGATATCTCACAGAATTTCATGCATCCTTTCTTAGGGAAAAGGGAAGCTTAACTTCTAAAAGAGATAACCGAGAGCACTAGCAAAGATAAAAGAGTTACAACACCAATAGTATAACATTATAACCAGGTAAGAATGAAGAACACAATAAGTATTACTCAAAGAGACTCCCAAATGCTCCAAATGTTCAAGAGTGGCGATCACAAGCACCAGCAAAGGTAGAATAGTTAAAATGCCTACAATATAACACAAGGTATGCAATATCATACCGTACGGAGTTTTGACGTTCGTTGGGAACGGTACGATATTGTATACCGAGCGGTATATATATATAATTCGATGACGTCGCCTCGTTTATATATATATATATATAAATTAATAAATATATATTTATATATAAAGAGATTATATATATTTATATATATATATTTTTTATAAAAGGCGATGTCGCCTTTTCCTTCTCCCATACGGGGCAACGTCGCCTCATATATATATATATATATATATATATATATATATATATATATATATATATATATATATATATCGTTTCGTCCGGTAATGGACGGTCCGTGTACCGGTCAGCTGACGGACTGATACGTACCGCCCGTACCGAACGATATTATTCGAAATTGCATATCTTGATATAACATACAAAGTACACAAAGAGACTCTCAAAAGATCCAAAAATTCCCAAGTACCAAAAATAAAGTATAGTCTTGTCCTAAGTCGTGAACAATTGACCTTTAGATTTTACAAATTTACCTGATAACTCTATCAATTATCCAAAACTGTGAAGCCGCCTCTACTTTATACCTGACACGTCACAAAACTATGGACAGAGACTGAGCAGATTTCTCCAATTCAAATAGTTCTTCGATAATTATACACAAACCCATTCCAGATTATGTGTAAGCAGGTGTGAAGCACAAGGTCACTTTATCACATCCTTCAAGAACATGGAATTCTTTTCCCCTTCTGAAAGAGCCATATTGAACTCTCTTGAGTTATACCCCATGTTTCTCGTCTCCACACATACCTTCTCTGAAAGAGCACTTTGAAACTCTCTCGAGTTACAGAACCCTAAAATCCCCTGTTCCTCATCTCTTGCAAGCCCACTCTGATTCCTAGAGAAGAACCATCAAGAAATCCTCGTTTCCCCTTCTCAGAACACCTTTCCTTCTTTTAATTATCACTAACCCTTGAAATTACTATGGATACCAAAAGGTCATGATGATCCACCAGATGATCGACTTATTCATCAACCATGAACAAGCAAAACAACTCACGACTTCTTCAAATTAAACAATTTTCAAAAGGAAAAGAAAAAGAAGGCCAATCCATTTCTCAAAACCTGGACCCCTTAGAATCAAATTCGTTCTTGATAATTCGTTTCTCTCTCTTTCCAACAAGATGAGCAGAATAGTCCTCAACATCGGCAAGTCACTGACTAGATTATGCAGAATTACCGTATTCCTACTACCCATCAGCTTTGTTATGCTACCAAAAACCACTCCTTGCACACAAATGCAACAGAACAGAGAAATCCAAAAGAAGGAACATATATGTTCATAGTCTGATGCAAACATTAGAACGAAGAGGGAGCGAGAAGTGAAGAACCTCCGTTGAGAAGAGACATCGCTTTGGGGAAGCGATTCGGAGAAATCTCGCCATAGAGGAGAGAGTCGGAGTGCAGTAAGCGACTCCCGACTCCTTTTCTCTTCGGTTGGTATTGGTGGGCGAGATCACATCCGGCGGTGGTCGGACATACGTCGGACGGATTCAGACAATACCAGTCGTTGCCACGACACTAAGTTCTGGTTTTACGTGTATATTCATAAAACGCAAGAAAATAACATGTTTGCCACTATGTATATATACGTAACAATTAAAACTGCTGACGTACCCATTATACTACCTGTCTTGTAACTCGAGTTGGATGTGTCTTACGTTTGGGCCCCATGTGGAATGTCAAATTACGCGTACGTAGTTGCGTGAGTAGCTTCGAGTAGCAGTGTTCGAAACAATGATCCTCTCCTCAAGAAGGATACGCTTCTACCCAACGCGACGTACCTGTCTTGTGACTCGGATCAGGTTTTGTCTTATAGTTGGGCCCCACTGGAGCGGATAGCAATGTCAGAGAATGGGTAGATAGGTGCCGTGTAGGTAAAAGTCTCTCTCCCCATGTCGAAGCTTGAAAGGAACAATTTCCTGCCGTCGGCGGCATATTCGAGCCTCCAATCGGATCCAAGCAAGCATATTCATCTTGCTTCTCTCCCATTTCAGTCTTCGATCTGCATAAATAAGTGTATATATAGTGATGAATGAGACGAGCGTTGCTTTGATCCTTCGACCATGAGAGGGATGAACGGATTAGAGAGCTCTTCGTCTTTATCGCCGTCGTTATCGAGCCCTTACTTCCCCGTCTTGCACAACTACCCGCTGATCTCGGCCATCCTCGCCTTCGCCATCGCCCAATCCATCAAGGTCTTCACCACCTGGTATGTGACCTGCTACGTTTGCTCTCATTGAGATCCTTCGAGAATTGAGATCTTTGGACTCTTCAGTGCCTTTTTCTGGCTTCTATTATCTTGATCTGGACTTCGGGCATGCTTCGTTCTAGAAAGCTTAGTTCTTGACCGGGCTTGGTTTGGCTGAGGAGTTCGATGCCGCAATTTTCTAGCCGTGTATCTGTACTGCTTAGATATTATGTTATATAGATCAAAGAGAGGACCTTTAGGCGTTCCCTGATGGTAATTGTTGCTTTTGTATGATTGCTCAATGATTGATTCATCAAAGCAAAAATTTAACGGAGGAAGAGAAACAGAACAAGACTGATCGAGTACATGAATTACACCGAAATAATACCACTGGTCTACTGGGTTTCAATAATAGCACCAAACAAGAATTTCATTCCATGATTGTAGTTTTTAAATTCATCTTTGGCGGCTCTGTATGAACAATTTGTATGATGGTTCTTCTAAGCATCGATGCTCGAAATAAAAGTCATTTGTATGGATAATCATTATTAGATTCACAGGTATAAGGAAAGACGCTGGGATGCCAAGCAGCTTATTGGATCTGGTGGGATGCCATCATCCCATTCAGCAACAGTGACAGCACTAGCAGTAGCTATTGGAATTCAAGATGGCTTGGGTAGTTCTGCTTTTGCTACAGCAACGATGTTTGCATCTGTGGTAAGTCCCACTTAGTTTTTCTTTTTTCATAAATATTGTAACTATAATCACTACATGTTGATGCTTTGATGGGATGATTACACAAATGAGCCACATGTGAATTTATATAAAACTTTACGTATTTTAATTGTATAAGATTTTCTATTATGGTATCCACATGTGAATTGCCAAAGTTCACATTTGTCATGTATCTCAAACCACATATTTGTTTCTTAATCTTTGGTCACTATGCAATTCCATGTGACATTATATTTAGTTGATTGTGGAATTATGTAGGATGTCTATGAGAAACTTCGACCCTTTGCTTTTAGATGCCAATGCTAAATAAAAAGTAGTGAAAGGATAAGGTTTTAATATTTTAACCAATTTCTTGATGCCGGAGTTGATCTTAAAGAGATAAAATTTCCTCATGAATTTGTCTTGAATCTGGAACTTGTGGCTTAACTTTATCCCGGTTTTGCCAAGGAAGCAATCCTTTTTTTACCTTGAATTGGTCAAAATATGCTAAATTTCTTACCTTGTATTCCATACCTCCCTATCCATACCTAGCTATTGACTATGGTACACAACTTTCATTATTCACACATCACATGTGGATCGGTTATACCATAAAATGATAAACTTCTATTAACCTTCCCTTAACTGTTAAGATTTATATATTGGTATCAATGACCTTGCATTTTGACATTTCTCATGATTTGGCATTGACAATCAGATACAGTAAGTAGTGATCTGAACCTTCTAAGTATGGCCATAAAGAGGACATATAAATTACAAAATGTTAAATAAGAAATATCTGAATAATGGATATTCAAACTTCAAAGGAATATTATATTAAGAAGTTTCGGCATGTAGTCTATTCTATAAGGGTGTCTTAAAAGTTAAAACCATAAGTATATTTCCTTATTATTTCTTCTTCACCATCTTTCTCTTTCAATATGATTTCCTAGAAAGTTGTTTTATTGAAACCACATATGGATAAGACTATAAATCTAAAACTATTTGCAACTTCGCATATAGTCACCATTGTTTTGATTTATTTGTATCGTAGGACCTACATATCCATCCTTCAATGTCCAAGGAAAACTTCTCGTAGGGCCTTCTATTAATATTAGGTTATAAGCTTTCCTGCTACAACTGTTGTTCAATTTGAAAATCCTTGTTCCTCTTGTTATGCTTAATACTGGTATCTGAGCATGATCAGAAAATGCAACCATGTTAGTCATCCTTTGGTCAAAGGGCTCCGATATTAAAGTACCCACAGATTATTCTAGTGCAACACAAATTCAATGTTAGGTTTGTTGGGAGTTCATTTCTCCATAATCATACCACATCTGACATGAGTTTTCTGGTTTTATGTTAGTTTCATCATATTTAATTTCTATTATTTAATTTGTGGTTATATATAATATGTATGATTATGTTTGCCATCTAACTTTAACTCCATTTAAGAATAAGTTGTGTTTTATTACTTTAAGTTCCAAAGCAGCCTCTTGTATAAATTGAGGTGAACAATAAAAAAGGAGGGTGATAGTGCACCATTACTGCTTTTACGCCTTAAGAATGGAAGTATTCAGGTATCTTCTTATCGAACATATCCTAATTTCTAATGTCATTTGGCCATGTTTGACTTAGTTCATAACCATTTCTAGAAAATTATAGAAATTGGGCAAGTTTGCTGTCTTATGACCATTTCTTTTGAGAAGCACAAATTTATTTGCCATTCTCACATGGCCAACATGGTCCAGTGATTTCACTCAGTAATGACATTTTGGGTGCACCACTCACTGGCAGGTAATGTATGATGCTTTTGGTGTTCGACTGCATGCTGGAAAGCAGGCAGAGGTATGTAATAACATCATGGCTTTCAAAAGTTTCCTTTTCAGTATCCCTTGCGATCATAGTAATGTTAGGGCCAACATGATACAAAAAGTGGCCAGAGTCTCACTAACTTTGAGCTAGACTATAAGCATCTGTTAGTGCGCTGGTGCATGCTGGCTTTGTGAACTGGTGTTTTGATGTGGAGTTGTGAATGGCATAATTACATCCTACCTAAAATAAGAAAAGTTTTAAGAATTGTATTGGACACCAATATTGCTGATGTTCTGTCCAAGTTTACAATAATAATATGAGCCAATACACTTTCATCTTAATCTAAGTGCAAGTTAGGTGCTTGCATGTTGGTTTTTCCATAAATTTTTGCCCAAGATGTTTTATGTCGCAGTTTTAGATTTTATTGGATTTGTACTACTATCTTAATCAAGCTTGAAAACATGAATTAGGCTCCTGGCAACTTAACATAATCCGCATGCTGGGTACCCCAAATTGAACCCTTAAATAGATCATTGATTATATAGATAGAAAATCAGCCTTTTGTTGCCGAAAAAATTTAAAACCTGATACCATTCATCTAACCAGCAACTGTATTCTTTTGTTGCTTTGATGGTATAAATATGTTGATCTGCATTGTTGCTTGTTGAGGCTGTGATTACTGGAAAATTTAAATTGGTTCTCTTTATTCTTCTTAGTAGCACTATCATCCAAGAGAGTTTGCTACAAACAAAGCCACATCTTTGTTGGCGATGCGTTAGGATAGATTTTAAATCAGTGAACAGGAAATGGCAGGTCTATTTTAGCCTGATGTTTCATTTGCAACTTTGATGCTTGCCCTTGGCTTAGGATGCAAGATACTGATACAAAAAACTAGTAGGACAGAATATAGACACCTTAATATGCAAAATATTGAAAAAAAGAGAGAATACAATACAACATGCATAGAGCAATTAAAAAATTAATATTATATGTAACAGCTCTTCAAAACTCTTTAGGACGCCATGGTTATAGATCATGATAAAACATAACAAGTAATTGACAAGCATCCTCGATCTATTCATCAGGAATACAATAGCATAATTCTTCAGAAGTACAGAGAAAGAAAACAGAAGTGTGATGTGGTCTTCATTTTAATTTCATCAACCATTTTGATACTAAAATATGAGCTAGTATCAAACTTTGCGTCTAACATGATTGATCCATCTTATTCATAAAAAAAAATTTGTCGTGTTTCCAAAATATTTCAATAATGTGTTAGTTATGTAATAATAGCTTGCTAGTTTTTTTATCCTTAAGGTATCTTACAGTTTAGAAAATGACCTGCTCGTCTCTTTTGCATTAATAGCTTCTGTTAATTTCTGCCATCCCAGGTGTTGAATCAAATTGTGTATCAACTTCCAGAAGAACATCCTTTGGCTGACACTAGACCGCTGCATGAACTTCTTGGCCATACCCCTCTTCAGGTTTGACACACAATGCTGTAAACTTGTATGCCTAATAGCTATTGACCATCCAACATGGAACATCTTGTTCTCTTGAATATGAACATGTACACACACATTGCTAATTACTACCTTCTCAAACTAACAGGTTTTCATGTTCTACTTCAAACCGATGTCCCAATAGATTGTTTCTCATTCTTAACAAATGGTTATCGATGCCGTACTAATGGTCAAAGTATCTTTGTTTTCCCCTGATTGGCAACTTTTATATTGGCAAATTAAGCATTTTGCAAACACTGTCAGAGTAACTTTTCCTCAAATGTTGTGTGCCAACCTAAATTAATTGGATTGGCTTAGTGTCTAGGTTGTAATCATAGTTTAACCATTAGATTCTATGATTTAAGAGTAACTCTATCTTAACAATAAACTATGCTCCATCTTGTTACATTTTCTCAGGTCACAGCTGGTGCTATCTTGGGGTTTTTCGTAGCTCTCTTATCTCGATTAATCAACAAATTTGCGGGTGGAGCATGACATCCGGAACGATGAAGGCAATCATTGACACCAGGCTGCAGCTTCTAGTTACAAGTGGGGAAATAGGTTTTCCAGCTAGTCAGCCAGGTTGGTCACTTCAAGATGGACATTTTAACCCATAATTAGTATGATGACTGATGAGGATGCTATTTGCAGAAGACAGATCCATTCTTTCTGTGATATCATTCTTGTCTGCATCGTTGTGTCTAAGTTTGATAGATTAGTCATTCTTGTATGCATGCATCCATGTGTGTAAGTTTGATAGATTAGCCATTCTTGTATTGTATTTAACCATTCTTCCACTTGCTGTATGCTTGATTGTGCATGTTATATAGGGTAAGGACAGTCTCTTATGGTGATCAATGATTTCGTCTTCTTAGTGAATCATGCATGATACAAGGATTAGGATAAACAAGAAGGCCTGGAGATTTTTTGACATGGTAAAGGAAAAAAAAGGAAATTAAACTCCCTATTTCTCAACAACAGGTTATAGACCTTGTGAATGGCTGCTATGAATTTGACGCAGCCATTGTTCATTCTTTGAAGTACTGAATGAGGTATTACTCTCGGTCTAGCTTGATGTTTATACAATATCATTAATTTAACTTCTCTATTGTTACACTTGATGATACAACTCACTGGTAAATACGAATCTGAATTCAGATTACCTACCTACGTACATGTCGATGACATCGGTATCACCTTGATCTGATCCTGAAGGAACTTCCACATGAAACCTAACACGGAACCCTTCTTCTTGTCCGCCTTGAGAACAACGTCACACTCGTTCCATCTCTCTCTTCTCTGCCTAAATAAATCTGCTGGAAAATTGTGAGGACCGGAGGCCATTGTGTTCATTTTCTTCTCTTCCGTTTCTTTTAGAGAGAGAAAAGAAACCATGGGAGTGGGAAAGGAAGAAGAGATAGGAAGATGGATATGAAATAATATTATCTAAACCAAACCGGTTTGGTATATATTTTTTCAAAAACCCCAAAACTGGAGGTTTTTCATCTAAAATGTACAATATTAATGGAAGTATATATATATATATATATATATATATATATATATATATATATATATATATATATATATATATATATATATATATATATATATATATATATATATATATATATATATATATATAATCTCAAGAAAGCAGAGCAGCCTCAAAAGTAGATTACAACTCTACCAATGAAACGTCAACAAAATGGAAGTCCAAATGACCGGAATGGAATGCTTAAAAGTGAATTAACAGTCTGCGTTTCCCACAATTTTAATGTTTTCAAATAAAATGGAAAATAAAAACGAAGAAAAATATCTTCAATTGCATGGACATAATCAAACCCAAAATGCCAAAATATTTAGAGAGAGATTACAGGATTAGATGACAGAATTTTGTTGCTTTTTTCTCAACTTAAATAAAAGCGAAAATGCCATTTTTTTAAGAAAAGATATATAAAAATATTTACCTCTTTAATTCATAGCCTCTGCACTGCACACAAACAAAGCATCAAAATGCCAGATGTTATCCACTGAAAAGAATGGTTACTTGAGGATTTCCATGTAGACTTTAGTGGAAACCCAAATTTTCTGCAGACAGTTTCCTGCTGACATAATCGTAAACAAGCAAACCAATTACTAGACTCCACAACACATGACTTCTTATTTTATTTTTCATGTTTGGAAAATGAGCAAACTCATTCAAAATAGGCAAATAATACAAACATACTTTGATATCCACAAAGAGAAAGAAAACCCAAAGACTCATTTTCTAATGGTATTGAGATATGATCAGACCTGATGTTTGTTTTCACAAAACAATTATCTTGGGAGTTCGTCGTGGGATTTCCATGAAGAGAATCACATACTTGATATCAAACACCATAGAGCAGTCTGACTCTTTTAACTTCATATAGTTTTTGAAAGTTTCTCCAATTCAATCTATATAGACTATCTACAGGCTTCAGAGAGCTAAGCCACCACATCTTGAGGGTGGGATTGAACAGCCAGCTACAATAGAAATTACCAAGTAATCATTTACTCAGATGCTCATGATTTGATTGCACTGCAACCACATCATGACTTACAGTATATGTAGAACTTAATTCTCAGTATGATTGGAGTAATGCCAAACATAAAAGTAATATTTAACTCATTATAATGGTGGTTTTCTTGTTCTTCAACCAGTCATACATCAGAACTTGCTAATCGATCAACGATCTTACCCCCTGGTACATAGCACCAGAACGAAGATCATCCAAAGTGTCGACATTTTTAAAGCCGCTTAACTCTCTGAGGCCAACCCAACCACGGCGAGAAAGGAAATCACGGAGATCATCTTCTGTGTAAAGTGTCTTCTCTTCGGTTCGAACTGGCATGCGGTCAGTGTCATCGTATGTGCAGGCTTTTATTGTTATCCCTGAAAAATATAAATAAATCAACATCCCTGAACAAGTACCCTACAAGTCTCAGTACCTGAACAAGGCATGCAATTGTGTCTTCGTGCACTAACCAAGGAAAAAACAAGTATCAATATTTGGACCGAGGCAAGCAATTTGCAGTATATTGGTTTCATGACACATTACTCCAATTATATTTATACCAGACATATTTCAACCATATTCATGCATAGGATGTGACTAAGAAAAAAAATGCAATGGTAATTTCACAAATACACGAACACAATGAGTTATGTAGAACTTACTTATCCCTACGAAGATAATATATCAAAATTGAATTTCAAATAAAGTTGATGCTATATGAAAAATGTCTGAGTTCAATGGTATAGATTTAAAAGTATTTAGCATTACCCTCATCGAGATGAAGAGTATAGGAACCCAAAGGCATGTCCCGATCAAGGCTGCGAACCACATTATCTTCGTCCTCAAGCCAAAATGCCCTTTTGGTTCTTAAACCAAATGCTGACTTGATAGCCTCCTTGATTGCCTCTGCGGTGCCATCAATACCAATCCTTCTAGAGTAATCCTCCCATTTAACTAGAATAACCCTTCCACCATATGAGGCATTATTATCTGCTCATAAAACAGAAGCAGAAAACCTAGTCAAAACCAGAGAGTGCAGATCAAAAATAGTTTTAAAAAAAGAACTGATCCATACTACCAGTCCACTGTTAGACCAATCTAGTATATCTTTATGTCAGTATTATCGAAAAATGATCTTAGATAATATTTCATGTATCAGTATTATCTTGTATAATGATATACCGCAAACTAATATGCAATTTATCAGTATTGTTGGAATGTCATGGATTTTGAATTCTTTAAAACATGCCACATCATTATATGTACTGATGCTAATAACATGTTAGCACTAGCAGTACATCAACATGTTGCAAAAAGAATTTGAAGCAGACAAACAAACTAACATTTTCACTTTTCCGATGATCCCAAAGAAGAAACAATCAAAGAAAGTAGCATAAGATATTTCTAGAATGCAACACACAAGGGCATTACCATTCACAGAAGCATCTCTCCAATTCCAAGGAGGTACACTATTAGCTGCAACTGCATCAACAGCTGTTATAGCAAGTGGATGTCTATCATGCTCCATAGGTCTGTCAAGGTTGAGAGGTGACCTACCACTTGCTAGATAATCACCAAGATAGCTGTTGTTACAAACTTGAAAAAAGAGAATATAATAAAGGCACAAAGATGGCTAACACGTGAAGCTCCCTTCACTGCAACAAAACTAAGTTTTATTAACATAACAGATGATAAGAAATAGAGAGGACTCTTTGATCAAGAGGAACTCTATGAAGGAAATAACAAATTTAATTTTAAGATCATGTAGTTTCTCCTAGTTAAAATGGTTATCTAGGTTGTTCAGTTTAAATACAGATTTCATATCTTTAGTTTCGATTCTAAGTTTGACTTTCAAATCAAACTCATACACATCATTCTCTTTAAGTCACCTACATTACATGTCCTTATCTGTCATGCCATACATCACAAGACTCAATGTTTATAAAAAGAAAATGCTCAGTTCATTTAAAGAATCCTTCGAAAATAGAGACTTTCCAAAATAAAACAAATGCTCACTACTAATCACACTCTTGTTGGACCTACAACAATTCTTATCCATGTATTTGGAAGACCCACTAATAAGATTCTTTTCTTGGAGAATATGTCATATGCTATAAATGAAGAAAGCCATTTGGACATCATCTTAGGTCAAGTCATCCTGTATCCAATGCTTCTGCAGTTAAATAGTTCCTTAGGACTACACATCCTCCGCTTCATCCTAACAGTAGAAAATCAGGAGTGATCAAAGAAATTAGGGATAACAATGTATAAAGTATCCTTTAACTTCCCCCAAGCCTGAATTTGAACCCGATTAACTACTTAGGTAACCAGTTAAACTTGACTTGGATATCTGCTTTACTACACAAATTCATCCCAAACCCGGTTAAAGGCATCAACCAAGGATGTTAGCATTAAAAAACAAAAACTTATTCCACAATGGTTTAAAATATTATGTTCTGTTACTACTTATTACTACACCAAGAAAAATCATTATGTGCATAAATGTCTCTTTAGAAATCAATGACAATAAAGCCAATTTTTTATGGATTTTTCTCAATCACTTATATCTTTATTACAACATAAATCATATCATCCATCTATGAGGAAAGTACAAACTCTTTGGGACATATTAATTGTAAGTGATAAAATCAATCACTTTCATATTTAAATTTGTTTTACGAAAGGTCTTAGATTCATCCAACAAAACTTGAGCTTGCTAAATGTCCATGAAAAGCTCAAGGGACCTCCTTGATAGTCAATAGACTCAAGCACATGCTAGACCTTCCAACTCCTAGGTGATTATCAAAAATATGGTTTTTAAGTGAAAGAGAACTTGTGTCAAAGTGCACTAAAAATTAATTCTTGAAGAGACGAAAAGAAATGAAAAAAAAATAATGAAAAAAATAATCATATAAAAAATGGAACAAAAAAACTCAAAAATAATTTTCTAGTACCTTCAACAGACCCAAATGGAGTATTTGCATCTTCAAGGCCTACAATAACAAGTCAAATGATGAATAATAAGGATACAAAGTAAACAGGAAGTGAATTCATTCATGTAGATCAATCATAAATCTAGACAATGACCAAACAGGCAGAAGAATCATGGAATATTAAGAACAATGTAAAAGATCAATCATTAGAATGTACTGTGCTAGAATAGTGGAAATGGCAACAAATCAATTTATGCAAAAAGATGTAATTAAAGATGGCACTCTTAGTATAGGATTTTCTAGAAATATTAATTATAGGTAAGTGATTCTTAACTATTACAGCATATGTCCAATGACATAACTTGCAAATAGATATTTAGTCACAGCACTTCACAGTATAGTTAAGAACAGGGACCAATATCCATTGTATCAATCCCGATCTGTTGACATAGTAACCAAAGTAGATGACTACTAAATAAAAAAGCTGACTCCTGAAGATGGGAACCAACATTCATCGAACAATACATGATTGACCTAGCCCAATGGTTCACTAATGATGAAAAATGAAAATATAGAGTAAAAGGTACGTCATATCTAAAAATTTGTGTTTTTGACATAGAAAGGAAATAAAAAAAAATACTACTAGAAAGGATACTAGTAACTAACCTTATAAGTGAGGACAAGAGAAATCAACTCCTTGTAGTGGAGAAGACCTTTATAATACTTAGAAAAGGCATTTATTTATACTAGTTCTGGGTCTTGAAAACTAACTAACTAACAATTTGGGATAATTGAAAGAAACATAAAAATTAATAATATGGGATAAATAAAAATGATAAGTATACAACTTTAGGCTCTTTGAGAATAGTTTTCTACTATTATTCCACATTAGTTTTTTACCAACCATGATGGTTTTGAAAACTATCATATATTGTCAAGATCTAATGACAATGGTTTGGTTTAATATGCAAGAATCAACATAGCCTTAGCAAATTCAATTCTTGTGTTGAGATCAAATTGGTTTGGTAATAGCATTCTTTATATACATATAAAACAATTGGTTTGCTTGTCACTGACATGCATTTTTCTTGAAGTTCAACAATGAGTCACCACTGCAAACTACAAAAGCTTCAAAGTTAAACGTTAGCAACCACATTGTTTCTATGAACTTTGGAAGTCAAGACTTGAAAGACACATTCATATCCAAGCAGGTTTCTTTCTTCTCCACAGAACTCTACTCCTAAAAGAACCCAATTCATGAGATGGACTGATCCTATGTGTATGTGAGAATTAAACTCTCAAATACAGTACTGATTGGTGAATGTGAAAGAAATTCTTGTTTGATCTGAAAAAAATAGAAGTTAGTGAAGCAGAATATTACACAGAAAGCTGACTGTGTATTCTGCCAGAGTAGAGAAAAGACAACCAATCACCTATTTTTGGGTTTGCTTTTATACCATATTTTGAAAATCATTCTACATTTCTACAAAATTAATGAGACAATAGGAAGTCTCAAACAGGAGCTGTTGTAGTTTTAGCAAAATTATAGAGGAAATTCCTTGATTTACAAGGTGCCTTTTATCTTCTTCTGTGTATTTCATATGGTGGCCATGGAACCTCAAAATTTATCATAAAACACAAGACTGAAGATGTTCCTATTTGTGAATCAGAGGATACTATTCGATTTATATTCTTTTAAGATTGAAAAGTAGATGACACCCCAAACACACAGAGCCATCTTGGACCTTGCCATGTAAGGTAATCAAAGGAGAAAATAACTGCTGGTTGCTGGTGCTACTCTAATTTGTCCCTTTTGTTGGTTATAGTGCTGTAGGCTTTCGGATGAAACATACGGAGAGTGTAGATGTCCTTGATAGGTATCAATTGTTTTTGTCTTTGCTGTTTGGTAGTGATGTGGTTTTTAGTTCTTCGGATAGTTGGTAGAATAATGGAAGAGGTTGATTAACAATTCTGTTAGTGGAGAAAATGTGTGTGTCTCTAGCATAATGTTTCCCTACAGTATATATTCCTTACACTTCAGTAAGAAATAAGTCAAACTCATAAAAAAGAAGATGAGACAACTTTAATATTCATGTCTGTTATAAGTCTTTCTTCCTCTTCAATTTACAGTCTATCCATGAACAAGTAAACATTGTTAAATGATAGTTATTATCTACAAAATATGTACTATAATCCCGGCAAAACACACATCTCATTGTAAAAAAAAAAAACATATCAAGCAAACATACAACTAATCAAGACTTTCGGGTTAGAAATTCAATGCAAGAATAATATGAGATGCCTGACCATTGAACAATCTGCATCATTTTATCAACAAGGTAGACAGTGTTCTTGGTATCATTTCAAAGCAAATTATAAGGCTTTGGCATTGGAGCTTGGTGTAAAGAAATTCCAGAAACACAGAATGAGTGCATCAAGGTGACACATGTTCGACAAAGAATCTGTCTCACGAAGAAAAAAAATGAAAAAAAGAATAGAGAAGTTCATCTTAGTTGTGAAAAGAAGAAGAACCACAGATTTTGGTCCCACAGAAGGTCAGGATTCAGGGAGTGTCTGCATGTCTTGGATAGTCATATGGTGGTCATTGACAAATAGTACAAATGTGTGGAACAAAATGTGAAAAATAAAATGATATGGCAGTCAGATGAATGTGCTATGCTCAGGGAGGTCCTCATTAAGAGACAATTAACTAACAAAATGCAGAAGAATGAATTTCCAATATCGTATAATCAGTAAAATATTACTTCTACTGGTTATATAATTGAACATGAAGACGTCCACTTCAGTAGAAATCGAAAGCAAACATGGCTTCCATTCCAAAGTGTGATTCTTGTAAACAATTTAATTAAAATATACATCAATCACTCCAAAATCTGAAGGTGGAATTTTGTGTCACCTTTATCAGAAAAGTGCAGGAAGGTGTCGATCTTTGGCGCTGCAGAACTCTTGAAGGTGGCTTTCTTGTTCCTCTCTTTAAGCAATTCGTCGAGCTCCTTGTAGTACGACATCTTACCCAACCCGCTTCCCTTCGACTGGTGCTTCGCCTTCTTGAACTCCTTCAGCAAGTTCCTCCACTTATCCGTGCACATGGTCGGGGACCGGTCGAACCCTTTCTCCCGCATCTTCGCAGAGATCTGCTCCCACAGGTGCTTGTTCGACTTGGAGGTGTTAAAGAGCCCATCGATCTCCTGCCGGAACGATATGAGGCTCCTCGTCTCCTCCTGGGCCCACGTCTCCGCGCGCTTCTTGGGAGCCTTGACCTCATGGTCGTCGCCACTGCTCTCCGCCAAATGCATCTGCTGCTGCGGATGCTGCTGCTGCTGCTGTTGTTGCGGCGGCAATCCGCCAGTGTCGTAGAAATCGACGCTCCGGGGCTTCTCGGCCAAGTACATGCTCTTCGTCGCCTGCTCCGTCACCGCCACCACGGCCCCGTCTTCGCCGATGTTTCCTCCAACTGCGGAAGAACCAAGGAAAGGGGATCGGGCCAGGAACTGGTCTAGAGTAAGGAGAGACATCTCGGAGGACCAAACCCCATGTCTCAGAGGGGGGAATGTGCGATTATTTTCCTTCTCTTTAGTCGTCGTAGAAGCCTTAGAAAGTGGGGGGAGGAAGAAGGCAGTGGGAGGGAGCAGTGTGGCAAAGGGGGAACGGGAAGACGGTAAAGCAAGTCATCTTATAGGGTTTGGGCAAAGGGAATTGGAGAACGGCATAGATGGAATGAGCATAGTTGGTGGTGTAGACTTCGGCGCATCAATGTCTAAAGACCGACCCAACCTAGGCCCACGATTGGGATTGGGATTGGGATTGGGATTGGGATCTGAACCGGACCCATGCTAGACCGCTCGATCCAATCCCGTCAAGACCGAGCTCGATCGTCCGATAGAATAGTGAAACGAAATCAAGATTGGAATTCGAATCGGGCCAATGTTAGACCGCTCGATCCAATCTGGTCAAGACCGAGTTCGATCGTCCGATCGAATAGTGAAACCTAATCAAGATAGGGATTTGAATCGGGCCAATGCTAGACCGCTCGATCCAATCCGGTCAACACCGAGTTCGATCGTTTGATCGAATTATGAGACTCATCCGACCTGATCCATCATACAAGTGAGTGAAAATGTCTAATACACATTCTTAAAAGATTAGAACCAGAAGTATCATAGGAGCACAGTTGCATACCTCACAACAGGAAGGTCATTGACCTGTCAAAAACAATAAAAGAAAACCAACCAAATCAGCATTTCAATTATTTTTTGTACATATGATCAAGTCAAAATTCCAATAAAAATTGCAGAGATTTTGACTAGGTAGAAACAACTTCCATGAGGAGTTTCAACTCCAGGGTCTATATATAACATTCTCCAAGAAAGCTCACATCCTCACCAGACATAGTAAGCATGGCAGATGGAATTTAGAAGAAAGATGTTCACATATTTGACAGAAGATTAATCCAAAGGATCGATCTTTCGTATCCACAAAGCATTACCAAAAACAAGAAACATGATGGGAGCAACAAATATAGTGGCATAGTGATCAAATAAATAATTCAGAGAATGTTTATTCCAACCATCTGAATTCACAAAGTATTGCCATGTTTGACTAGACAAAATGCATATTCACAAAGTTGGCTTCTTTTTGCAATTGGATCATGAATAATTGAGAATGACTTAACAACTATAGGACCACATTGAGAAAACACTCAAGGCTTGTTTTAGAAGTTAGGATTATGAGAAGTTTAGTTTAAAAAGAGCATCCAAAGGTATCCTTTGAAGTTTAAATGTTATCACTTGAGCTGAATATAGAATCAATTCTGATATCTTTTCTCTCTATTATGTGCATGACCAATTTTTCTGCTGTATCTATGTTATGGTTTGGATTGTGTATACTATTGAATATGACATCAAATTTGAACTATTTTTCCTCTAATATATATGTGATCAATTTCTTTCTTGTATATTGATCAGTTTTTTGCTGAATGTGGCACTGTAATGACAGAATTTGAGATAAATAAACAACATTGTATTTCAGGACAACAATCATTATTATAGAATAATAGATACCCTTATTTCACACAAAAACAACAAAAGAACACTAGATTTCTTCAGCTTTCACTTCATATTTCCCATGATCCAGGCAATGATCCTTAGCACAGAACAATTTAGCAAACATTGTGTATCTTTTATATATCTAAGTTTGAGTCTCATTTCTGATCTCTGTCTCCATGTTTCAAATCCTGAGGAGCTCACTAATAACCAAACCATTGTCTTTCTTTCACACGAACCATATCTCTATTTCATGGAAAAAGGACATGGAGAACCAGATGTATTTAACATAAAACAAAATAATTCTATAGATTATTACTTACCCCCACAATGCTTACAATCAGGAAATCTTCTTCCCAGATTTACCTCTATCAATTATGTCTTCAAGCAAGATAGCTCACCATGATGACAGCTAGGAGTGATAGCTTCAGAAGCACTGTTAGTAGCCAAGAGGTGAAGAAAAGAGGGAGAGAAAAAGGAGAAAGCCTTAAAAGAGAAATTTGGCAGGAGATTCCCCATCCAGATTAGTATTCTTTTCACTCCAGTTAATGCAATGATTTAAATAACACAAAAACAAAAGTATGAGGACGAGTTTGGAAGAAAATTAGCTCAAATCAACTTGAAATTTCACTGAAAGTTTAAAGACCATTGCAGAAAATCTCTTAAACTCTCTCTCTCTCTTTCTCCTCCCTTTTCTTCCAATTTTTCTTGGATGCATTCTGTCTCCATAAAAAAGATTGGAGTCAGTAGGGATATCTTGCAAAATTTCCAAGTGCAGACCAAATTGTAAGTGAGCTAACTAATTAGAGGATATAATTAGCCACCACAATTAACCAATGATCAATATCTTCCTAACTACACCCCAGTATTGCGGAGATTGTGGAGAGAAGTGTGTAACTCTTTGTTAAACCAATGACCCAATCATATAATCGTTTCTACGGGCAGCACATTCAGGCAACATATCTAGCCTATAATTGTGTCTTTCCAGAATCAAGATTCAAGTCTATATCTTTATATATGCTTCTTTGAGCTGCTGCTTGATTTGGAAATTGAAGCATCCAGTAACTGATATTATAGTCAAGTTATGATCCAGATTCAAGTAAACATCTTCTGCTTACTATTAGAAACCCAAACTTATACTGCAGACGGACTGGATTTATTATTTTTACTATGTTTGGTGATTGATTTACACCAAGGGTTTCTAGGACTATGGAATTCCATGCTTCTGAATGATCACCTAAAACAAATTTAAAGTGGCAGCATATTATTCCCACATTTATGCTAACTTTCACAGAAAAAGGATTTTTCTTTAGGTCGCCCAATTGATTATGGCCTGGCAATGGTAAATCTTCAAACACAAGTATCCAGTACTGTCATCATAAACCCTCGGAGAATCACAAGAAACGACGACAAAAGAGCCATTCGAAAAGAACCAGGCGTGATGTGAAGTGATTCGGAACCGAACCGCATAGAGCGGAGGAATCGACCGGTAGAATGCGAACGACGAGGGAGTCGACGGCGCAGATCGCGGAGGAGACTTCTTCTACCTTCTCGAGGACTAGAGTCTCGAGCTCCACGCTTCCTCGATCGCCATTCTCTGCCTTCCCTCGCTTAGTCCCCGATATCCCCTCTTGTGGTTTAAGGTGCTCAAAGGCGGGTATAAATGGAGAGCCACTCGGTGATGATCGAGTGGGGAGCAGCACGTATGAGGCACAAATCTTGACGAAACTATACGACAACAAGACACTGCCAAGTGTCCATTCACATGTCTTAAAGCAGGGAAACCGTACGTTCCCCAAGCCGAGGCCGAACCTGATCCTCCTGCCTCAAATCAAAAACAGTCGAGTCGCGGCGCGCCGTTCCTTCTCCCCGGCTCTACTTGTGGGCTTCTTCTCCCGCCGCATCCGCTCTTGTGCTCCGACGCCGTCGTTCCCTCGAGATCATTCTAGATGCTGTGGGATCCGGAAGCCCTGGACTCACTGGATGACGCGGCCATCGGCGACGTGCTACAGAGCTGGGCGAGCTTTTGCGACTGCACCGACGCCCTCCTCTGCGGCCGAGGCGACCTCTCCGCCGGCGCCGATTTAGTCCCTCTCGTCGCGACCCTTTGCGGCTATGGTCTATGCACTCTCGTCCAAGACCACTTCCTTCATTCCCTCGAGGTCAAAATCCACTTGCTTGAATGATGCGCAGCAACCTTGCTTCAATGTTTTCTCCGGTTCTTCCTTAATATAAATACATTTTACTTACTTGTGTCGTTGCCATGGTTTCACATTGCTTACCTGCGGTCTGCTCCGTCTGTTCCTAAGTTTGTTTTGGAGCAACAAATCTATGTTTATGGTTATCCTACCTGGTTTTAACCTAAAACAGCCGGCAGTTGCCAAGTTGATGGACTGGTCTCCTGGTATCTTCATGGAGTAAAGGTTTTTTGTAGGAATAAAATAAAGGAAAAAGACATTAAACCCTGATGCTCGTTCAATCCTTATGCTAGATTTCACTACAAGTGGGTGACCGGAAACTCAGGGACCAATGGGGTAAGTGCTAAACTTTGAAACAAAGTGTGAAACCTAGCCATAACACAGGTAGATTTATCATATTTTTCCCTTTTAAACTTTTGGAGCATTGAACATTATGTGTTTGCGACAATGCTTCTTAGATTGTAAAAGTCCTTTAGGGTTGTTAATTGGTACCCAGCGTCAGGAAAGTTGAGGGTAATAGTCAATAACTAAGGTTTTGATTTACTACGGAATTGTGATAAGGAATGCAAGAAAACTAATTTGCAAGTTGATCAGCTTCAACTCCGGATTTGTCACAAAGGTCAATATGCTGTTTTGTAATGGCTGCCTGAGAATATATATGCTAGTGCGGGAAAATCAATTTATAGATATATAATGTACACATAGATGACCATTGCATGTGTAGGTTCTTTTATATGTGCATTGTCTTCCTTCTTGTTTTGTCCCTGTGAGCTGCTTTTTGGAAGGGCTTGCTAACAGATATATGGTTCTTAATTCTTATAATCTTCTACTATTGGAAAATGCAAGCTCTAATACTGTGAAAAGTGACAGTGAAACTTTAAATTAAAAGAAAAGCTAATCTAGTGCTTAAATCTCCTGTCAATGTACGGTCTAGAGAGGGTCAATTTGCATAGTCTTACCCTTGCAAGCAGTGACATTTTTTTCCTCTTTTGAACCCTGGGTGCCAGTATAAAAAAAAAACAACTTATTATAACAACAAGGCTCGTTTTCTAATGATGTTTTAAATTGCAAAGTATAATAGCCAAAGTAATATACTAATAGCTGAGGGAGGAGATGATTTGACAAAATATAGCATTATATGGACACAGAATTATTTATAAGACATAATATTTTTTTAAATAAGTGGACTCGTTTTCCTGACTCTAGCATGAGAACCAGCTCCCTATGGGTATACAAGTAAAAGCAATCTGATCAAGAGCGAGAAATTGGAGAAATAATCACAGGCAGTTCTTATACTTTACACACAAACACACACACACATCTAGATATATGCCTCTACACATTTATTTTAATAAGTGTCTATGTATGATATAGGTGTATATATTTTTGTTCTATGTAAGTTCCTGTCAATAGACTTTTCTATACTTTTGTTTAATGTGCTAACATCGTGCAGGAATTATTCAAGTCAAATGCTGTTTTGAAGTTCTGGAAGCATTTTGATGCCTTTTCTGATGCTTCAAAACTAGGAACGACTGATTTCCAAGTGAGATTGCAAGCATCTCAGGCTTCTCTTTCTTTTAAGATTATAAAAAATTCTAACTGATGAAAAAATAAAATTACTTTAGTGCCATTTCTTATTTTGAGTGTTTATGTTACGATTGTTTCTACTTATTTTAAGGTTATGTTGCCCATTGTTGTTTAAACTGACAAAGATTAACACATTTTTCATTTGACCTTCTACTGTTCTACATGCTAGTTGTACTTTGCTGACAACTATTGTGTAGCAATTACTAATAGGAGACATATATGATAAGCATGCGCTTTGCGGATCTTATTAACAAATACATTTTGATCGAATTGCTTATGAATCACAGCAATTAGTTGCTTGAAAGGGGACTTTCACTTCCTAGTCATGTTACTCTTGTATTTACAAGTTTGTTTGAGGATCACACATAACACTCAGGACAGTTAAAGATTTAGAGAAGCTCATGGATTTTTTAATATTATTATTTGTGGTCCATTTTGGGAATAAGATAAGCCTATGTTGCAGAAATGTTGCATTTATGGGTGATTAGCTGATGAGTTACATAAGTGCTATCTCATTTAAATGTGCTGAATATTTAATGTTATCAAATTTAGAGTTTACATTCTCAAGATACAAAAGATGTTTCTTCCATGTAGTTTTTTGGATGAGTACTGCAGTTTAGGACTTTAAGTTCTATAATATCCATTAGCATCAGCATCCAAGCCTTTTCTGGACAATGTGGTGTCATCCATAGCCCACAGCTTAAAGACTAGAAGGATCTTTGGATGGCTTAATAATATCTAGTGATTGGCTAACAATCTGATGAATGTTTTAAGGTTGGTGGGAAATTAGGTAACTTGAGAACATAAAAGGCTAGTTGGTAAATGAATTTATCTATTCTATTGTTACAGGTTGTACCATTTCCTTAGTACTGCGAGGAGTACGGAGCGAGTGGCAAGCTTTTCCCTGAGTGATATCATCATAAAGGCATGAAAAAGTCAATTAGTCTGTAACATAATACCCATCTTTCAGCTTGGAAAATCATGAGCTTATGATGTTTACTTTTTATGTTAACTTGTGATTGTCTTTCGTACCTCTGTAACATTTAACCTGTCTGACCATGCAATGGTCTTAGATGTTCAATTTTGTCTCTCTACTTGGAGTAATGCCAAAGGCAACAGCTACTTGTGTTTATTTAGCTTTTTTTCTTCATGTTCCATGCCTTGGAGGTTGAAACAATGTGATCTTGTTATTTACTGTGGAATCTAGATGGCCTTTCTAAAATTAGGTTATTCAGGATATATGTTATAAAGTTATAGAAGTTCTTAGCTTATGCCATGATCCTCGACTGTGATTTATGATTGTGTATCTGCAATCAGCAAGTTCTACTATGTATGTTGAACCTGCTATGTTATCAATTTCCTAAATTGGCTTACACAATTGCTGGTGCAGGAAAATTGGACTGAGGAAGTACTAAGTAAATCACTGGAAGAGATATGCTTGGAAAAGCATTATCAAGAGAAATGCCTTTTGATGCTGGTCCATGCTTTGCAGTCATATGACGATAGCATAACTGATGAAAAGATGAAAATACAAGATTATAGATCCAGTCTTACTTCCAAATACCAGTTAATGGTGTCTTCCATTCTTTTAACAACAGTACCTATGCATTTTCCTGGTGCGTTATCTTTAGGAAAAAATTGCAAACATCTCCTTTTGATGTATGTTTTCATATCCATTATCAATATAGATGTTAAGTCTTACATGCATGTATAGTGATATATTTATTTCATATTTGTACTATAGTGTCAAGTCACACAATTTTGCATCCACAAGTCTTTCCAAAAGGCTAAGTTAAAAGGAAGGTCTACCTGGTTAGTTTTAGACATGCAATTGAAACTCTAGTAAACACTGCAACCTAACAAAGTTCCCATCAGACTTTGTAAGAGATAAAAAAAGGGCATTTGAAAGAGAAAAAAAGAGGGGCATGGCAGCATGTGGTAAGAGACTCGTTTTTACAAGAAATCAATCTGAATTCCAGAATAGTCCATGAAACATTACCTTGTTGCATTAACATATGAATAAGTGTGTACATATTGCATAGTGCTTGCATGTAACATGTTTTTTGATGGGTGTGCCAGACTGTCAATAGAGAGACAGATTCTTATGATGTTATTATTATAAGCACTGGATATTTTTATCTATTCTTTTCTGGAGATCTTGGCCAGATTTTGTTGGCTTATTTTGTTTAGTTAGGGCTATTGGAAGAGTGTTTTCCTGTCTTAAACTAAGAGAAAACTCATTTTTTCTTCTTTTTATTGCTATCTTGTATCAGAGAAAAAAGAAAGTGGTTTCAGAGGAAAATCATCTCTTTTCATTTCTATCGTTACTACTTTTGTCTATTACAGAGACTGAGTTTCTCTTAGACTTCTAGCTTAGAAATCTGTCTGTCCCGTGGATTGTGTGCATGGGTGTGGAAAGGCTAGCTCTTGACGACACATAATATCTTAGTCCCCTTAATGATTGCATGCTCAAGTTTGCCTTTATCTGTTTCCATTTTTCTTTAATATTATTGTTTTATTCGTTAAGTCTACTTACCATTTACTTCTAGAATAGGTTCTTAAATTAGCATAAGCTGACTTTTGATACCTGAAGAAGTGTCCATGCCACCATGAATTGTATTGTCTCTTGAAATATTTGTTTAATCTTTATCATATAAGTCTAATCTTATATATTCTCTGATATGGAATCTTTGCTCCTACCTATGCGGCCTCATACTGCATGTGCACCATATACTGACCTAGCTGCTCGACCACCTTATGTGCTTTTTAAGATCCTTGTTTTTCTCCACTTCTTTCTGCTGTCCATACTCCATAAATTTTGCATCCAGATTTCATGGCGGTGTCCTATATTATCTTATAATCTACTCATATTCAATGTTTGTAATTTATTAACTTGGATGCATTCTCTTATTGTTTGAGTTTCATTCTCAAGTTTTTGTACTTGTTGGTGTAAGCTTTTTGTTTTTCCTTTTTACTTGGTATTCATATTTGATTGTGGCTTTGCTCCATTCACTTGATTTTCAACCAACTTCTAATATGTAATAGATTTGATTTATTAAACTTTGCTTGTTATTTCCAATTGTTGACACTTTTTAAGTTGGTTTACTGTTTTCCAATTGCCAACTGACATATCGATCAGGGCAAATTTGCCTAGGCATAGATTCAAAAACTGAATTACTTTAATTTGGGCTAAAAAGATTGTAGTATAGGATTGATGGACATTTGGTCAAGTTCTCCTTTAATTTCCTTCAAGTTGGTAATAGGCTGATATATTGATGCATTCGACTTGTACTATTCCTTAATTTTAGCCAATCAAATTCTGGTACATTTCCTTAGCTATGAACACAAATTACTACTCATATCTTTGACTGTAGCAGTTGTTCATGTCTTTTAGTTACTCAAGAGTACAAAAATGTGCATTGATATATGCATTGTTTATCACATATTGTATTATAATTTTGTCTACCTATTAAGCTAGAAGCCGAATGAGACAATTGCTCATTTTGATACAATGCATACACAGGCAGAATGAAGTTTGTGGTGTTTTTTCCCATCTGTATAATATAGAAACTTATGGCATTCCTTTCTTAGGGATACTCCGCTCATATTTTAAGGAAAAGTTGGAAGAACTAAGTAATATGATGGCTGTGGGTCCTGAAGAAGATGGTTGTGAGTTTCAGTTTAGCAATAATGGTTTGGGCCAGCCAAGTCAAAGACCCATTGGGGTGGGTGAAATGGATATCGATACGTGCTACCATGGTTCTACTTTTGCAAAGAACAACACCTTGGTTAACAACATTGGTAAAGTTGTTTGTGATCTTAGAAATCTTGGTTTTACATCAATGACCGAAGATGCCTATGCTTCTTCAATCCTTTTGCTTCTAAAGGTTAGTATTTCCAATGTTATGTAGATGCATCATATTAGTGCTTTCTATGTTTTTCTTTTCAATTTAGATAGCTTTTGAATTGTATAAGATATTCTTTATTTCCCAATATCTATTGTTCTTGACACTAATATGAATTGTCCCCACAACAGCATAAAGTTCATGATCTAGCTGGTGATGATTATAGGACTCCGGTTCTGGGATCTATTAAAGATTGGATTCAGGTACTTTTTTTATATGTAGTACTGAATGACTAAAGTGTAGAAGAATGTGCTGGTAACAGTTTGGACATGTGTGTAGCATAAGATCTGCAAAATATCACTTAATACCTACTTGGATGTTTGTGTTGATTTGCCACCTAGGACTGACATAAGCTGGCAGGAGAGGGGTAAACGGCACAACCTCACACAAGCAATTGAACATGCTTTGTTTGTTGGGATTGTGCATGAAATTAGAAAAACTCAGAAACTTGACTTGTTTTTAAATGTGCTCTTGGGAAAGTAGTCTACTGGATAGCAGCTCATCAATCACATTTGGTGGTTAAAATAATTATGAAGAACATTGCCTCAAGCAATCTATATAACTATGGTAGTAGTCTGATTCTGAAGGCTGGCACATATAAAAGTAGTTTAATCAGATAACAAATCCTTTTCCTCCATATAGTACTACACTTGGCTGTCTTTTGTAAGACTGTCTCAAAGCATGACATATAGGAAAGTAGTTTACTGGATAGCAGCTCATCAATCTCGTTGGTGGTTACAAAATTGTGTAGATCATTGCCTCAAGCAATCTACATGAATTTAGGAGAACATATAAAAGTAGTTTAATCAGAAAAAAAAATCCTTTTCCTTTATGTAATACTACACTACTGTCTTTCTTAACACAACTAGATTGACCTGTCAGGACCTATTGGTCCAGTGGGATGGTTATAGTTAGTTTATGCATTTTCATGCTTATGTATTAGTATTATATTTCAATAGGAAATTTCTTATTTTGTGATAACTGGGTTCATCTGTTATATATTTCCAGTAGCTATATCAAATGTTTACTTACTGATGTTTTCATGTTTTGTTCACCCTCAGGCAGTTCCTCTCCAGTTCTTACATGCACTTTTAATATATCTAGGTGACTCACCTGCACAAGATGATGAGTCATCTGGCCTTAAATCACCGTTGGCTTCATCCCCTTCTTACCCAGGAATAGAGATGCCTTCAGAAGGGCTTGTGAGATGGCAGTTGCGTCTTGAATATTTCGCTTATGAAACATTGCAGGACTTGAGGATTGGCAAACTTTTTGAGATTATCGTGGATTATCCTGAAAGGTTAGACATCTCTGCCTCTTTTGTTTGGCATAATGGTTTTACCTATTGGATTGAGAGAAAGCAAGTGTTTAACATCATATTTTAACATTTTTTATATATCATTTTCTTTGAAGAACAATAGTCAATAGTTTCATGATAGAAAAGCCTATGGATGGCTAGGTTCTTCGACTTGAAAACTGTTGGACTTTTAACAATGCACCTGATGAATATTTGATCGTGCATGATACCCATTATGTTTTATTCTGTATCAGTATGTCCAGTACTGGGAAATTTTTTTCACTTGCCTCAAAATTTTCAATGTGATCATGAATGTCTCTGTTCATTGCGAAAAGTTCCTTCATCTGCATCATACATAAAATAAAATGATATTCTAAATTTCTAATTGCATATTTTGGATCCAACTTGTTTTACCTTTTGAGGCTTCTAGTAGTGACACATGATTTGTGTTCATCTTCATTTTCTGACTTTTCTTTACATTGTTCATTTAAAAAATTTGCCTTTGATATTTGCCTCAAAAAACTCTGCATCTGATTCTTTAAATATGTACAGTTCTCCTACCATTGAAGATCTGAAACAGTGTTTGGAGTATACTGGGCAGCATTCCAAGCTTGTTGATTCATTCATTTCTTCTTTGAGGTATCGCTTGCTTACTGCTGGTGCATCAACCAATGACATATTGCACCAATATGTGTCCACTATCAAGGCACTAAGAACAATAGACCCCACAGGGGTATTTCTAGAAGCAGTTGGTGAACCAATTAGGGATTATTTGAGGGGAAGAAAGGATACCATAAAATGCATTGTAACCATGCTTACCGATGGGAGTGGGGGAAATTCCACTGGTGCTGGAAATTCTGGTGATAGCCTTCTTGAAGAGTTGAATAGAGATGCAGAAAACCAAGAGAGTGCTGATTATGATGATGATACAAATCTTGATGATAAACAAGCATGGATAAATGCCGAAAGGTATTAATTTTCCTTGTAATATTTATTATTTAACTATTTCCATCAGATTACATTGCTCTTCATTTGTCCATAAGCTTGTCTTCTTATTGTTAGATGGGAACCTGATCCAGTAGAGGCAGATCCATCAAAAGGTAGCCGGAACAGAAGGAAGATTGACATACTTGGAATGATAGTTGGCATCATTGGCTCAAAGGATCAGTTAGTTAATGAATATCGTGTTATGCTAGCAGAAAAGCTTTTAAACAAATCTGATTATGATATTGACTCAGAGATACGTACTTTAGAACTCCTTAAGGTGGGTACCAACACAAGATCTGCAGAACTTAGCAAAATCTTTGAATTTGCTAAAGTATTCGCTACATATATATTTTGGACTTCTATATAGATCATATGTGATTTTTATTTGAAAGTTCGCTATTTAGAAAATTGAATCATGTAACCATTTTTTCTCAACAGATACACTTTGGGGAGGGAAGTATGCAAAAATGTGAAATTATGCTTAATGATCTAATCGATTCAAAGAGGACAAATGCTAACATCAAAGCATCTATATTGCAGCCACCTGCCCCTGGTATGTCAAGGCTTTTAGTCAAATGCTACTTTCTATTCCTGTCTAGTTTTGATGATTTGTTGCTGCATTAATGTGCATTTCTTAGGTTCTGAGCAAGAAGAGACATGTTTATCCCTTGATCATCTTGATTCCACAATAATCTCTTCCAATTTTTGGCCAACCATCCAGGTACGCAATCTAAGAGTCTTATGGGGTCCTAGTTGAGTAGAAGTTTTTTTGGTGAATAAAGATGGTAAACATCTATTCATTGAAAATAATAGTATGTTTATACCTCTTTTTACATTAAACTTCGTACTCGATATTTAATTCTGAAACTTTTCTTAGAATTTGCTTACTTTTCGTGTATTTCCTCTTGCACTATGGTTGACCTTGTAGAAAACGCAGGCAGAGTCTCTTAACATCCCCACTGCTGTTGAACAACTGCTATCTGATTATGCGAGGAGGTTTCACGAAATCAAAACTCCTCGCAAGCTATTATGGAAGAAAAATCTTGGGACAGTGAAGGTTAGAGACTCCTGGGGACTTGTATCTTTGTTCATGTATTTAATAATTTACTTTTTGTGTTATCTTTGCTAAATAATTCTTATGAACATTATTCTGCTGATTATATTTCATGAAAATAGTCCTTTGTATGAAGAACTTTAATTCTTTGGTGCATTATCTTTGTTATTGTTCTGTCTTTAATTGACATTTTCTTTATATTATTGCTACTTCAGCTGGAACTGCAATTTGAGGATAGGAGCATGCAGTTTACTGTAAGCCCATTGCATGCAGTAATTATTATGCAATTTCAGGAGGAAACTAGGTAAGCACTCAACTGCTATACTTTTTAGATTTACCACATTGTAATCAAATTAACTTTCTTTAACTTTCTTCAGTTGGACTTCTAAGAACCTTGCAGCATCCATTGGAGTTCCTATTGATACACTGAACAAAAGAATAAACTTCTGGATAAGCAAGGTACAGGGAATAAATCCTTACAGCAAATTGTTAAATAGTTTAACCATGGATTTAAATTTCAGTCCGATGCCAATACCCGTCAGTAGCCAGTCCAATACGGGCTGGTGCACAGACAGTATGAGTCCATATCAATTGGTATGACCTGACTAATTGTAATCATCATCCAACTCACTGTTGTATTAATATTCATCAAGATCAAATTTTTAAATGACCAATTTTGATAGGAAGATAGCTTATGTGATAGTACTCTCTTGTAACAAAACTTGTAATCCCATGGTATCGTAGCTACAATGGCACATGGAACTGTAAATATCTGTTCACTCTTGCAACCTAGCTCTGTGTGAAATATCATATAACAACACAAACCAGTTTGTAATTTACATGGATGATCCAGAAAATAGAAAATGCATTTCCATTTCCAACTTTAACCAAATTTACGTTGACTCAAGCCTAGAGTATTTTGAACTTAGATTAAATCAAAATTTTCTTTTGCAATTTTGTCACTGTGGCCATGATAGTGATGATATCTTGATACATGTTGATGAATTGATGCGTCGTGGCTGATGAGTCGGCACGGCCTGATCCACGGGTCGATGTCGGGAGCCTTCGACCGGTTGAGCTGGTTGCCGAGGTCAGTCACGCCCTCAGGACGGGGTGCTGGCGTTGGAATGTTGATTGGCGTCTCTCGGTCAGGATGCTGGTTGGCGGCTCTTGGTCGGAACGCTGGTTGGCGGCTCTTGGTCGGAATGCTGGTTGGTGGCTCTCTGTCGGGATGTTGGTTGGCGGCTCTCCGTCGGGATGGTCGTGGCTCGGGGGGTGGCCACTCTCCTGTACATATGGCTCTCATCGGGTGGTTGCCGACTTTGGCCCCCCAACGGGTAAGTCGGTGCTTGGTTGGTTTGTTTTGCCTCTCCTTGGGCCAGATGCCGGCCAAGGGTTTTTATACTACTGTACGAGGGCCGACCGTACGCGGGTTTGGCATGGCGGCCAATCCTCGAGGGACGAGATGGTACCTTTGTGCGGCCGCCGTCCTGGGATGCGCGAAACGGCGCCATACGGCGTCGTCCCGAGCTTTTCGGGACGGGACGTACCGAGGAACGCCTTGGTACGGATTCTGGCTCGGCGCGTGGGAGTGCTCCTCTTACTGACCTGGCGGTGGCGTGGCGTGGCATGGCATTGATTGTGACATGGCCCGGACCCAAAATATACCTTCTCAATACAGTCACACCAATTTTAAAATTTGATCATGAGCTTAACCTGATATGTGTAAGTGTTTTTGACTGTGTAATTTCAATTCCTTTGCTTTTCAGTAATCCACACTTTTGTTATTGCTTATCTAAAGTCAAGACTGGTTTCATAGTCACATAGGAAATATCTTGGGATCAAGACTTGGCTTCTCAAAAATATTATTTTGACAGATGGCTTCTTGCCTAATGATCTTCAACTATTATTAGTGAATCTTTGGCATCCTCAATCAGTTATACTGCCAGCTCTTCAACTATATCCTTTATTATTGACGGAAGTTCAATTTCTATATTTTATTTCTTTTCTTCCATGTTCAAGTCTTTTGAATGTCTATTTTGGATGCATAGCATATTTCTGGTTGTTATCTGTTGGAACTACAAAAGAAAAGGCAATTCAAAAATCTTGAGTCAAGTTGATCTGACAAAAGAAAAAAAAAGATCTGACAACAATTTTGCTCTGGTCTGTGATAGTTGTAAAGTGGCAACATATTTTACTGCAGTTTGAATGTACGTATGTGTGTATGTACTTGTGTATATATATGTGTGTATGTACATAATAATACCTGTGCATACCATTAAGTTAAATGTGTTCTCTACAATATTTGAAAATGAAATCGTAGAATGAATTCTCTCAATCTGGAATCTCCCCCAGCTGTGTTGTTCCGTTCTCTCTCTTATTTTTCAAAAATTACTTTTTTTCTAGTATCCTGCATCTGAAAGAAAAATTCAACGTATACACATCATTGGGCCTTTATTTTTGCTTAATAATTGTGAGGTGCAACAAATATATCGTGGTTCCCTATCTAATTTTTAGGCACAACAATATGTAAGATAGAACTTTCATAGTTGATAAGTACATTCCTTTTCTTTCTATTTTGTTTTCATCTTGTTCTAGTTTCAAGATGCTGAAGGCATTACTAGTAGATATATGGAATTATGGATCATGTATTGAAACCATCTTCATTTATACTTTTACATGTTTCTTTTATGTTATGTAATTTCTTTTCAAGTAAATATCTCTCTGCAGTCAGTGGAACTAATTCTAGCATTGCATATAATAGAAACTCAGTGATGTTACTACTTATGGTTGCTAAGTTCACTTTCTTCTGCCTTTATCAGGGAGTTCTCGCTGAGTCTGTTGGATCAGATTCTGATAATCATATTTTTACCATTGTCAGTGACATGGTCGATCCAAATAAGACAGGTATAAACAATACGAGATGTGAAGGGATACTAGCAATGGATGAGGAATGTGAGAGATCTGTTGCCTCTGTTGAGGAACAGCTAAGGAAAGAAATGACAGTATATGAGGTTTGGTTTCTGCCAAAATCTAGATATCTTTTTTCTTCCCTTTCTGCTTTCTGAAAACCAGCACCTTAGTAAAAGAACAATTTTCATTCTCATAATGACTAATGATCTGTGGACCTAAATACATGAAATTTATAGTCTCTTTCACCTTTATAGTTCATGCCAGCTTTATTTTGTGGTCTCTGAAATTTTGACTTCCGACCTTCATCTTGCTTTATCTTTCAATTTGTGCCAAGAAATTATGGCCCAGGTCTGCCTGACCTCCTTTTGTCTAGCATCCCCATTCAACCTTCTATTCGGTGATGCAGAAAACAGTCCAGCTCAATTGCTGTATTTTGTGTAAGATGTAAATGAACATTATTTTATCATCACATACAAAATGGTTTCTACTTTGTACAGAATTTCTAGAAACTAGTATAAATGTACTACAACCTTTTGACCACACTGAAAATTGCAATTGCTTCTTAATTCATTTTAAAGGTAATCTCCAGGAGGAACCTAAAAGTCTTGTAGATCAGTGTGGCAGACCAAGTGTCAATTGATATGTTAGCTTTGCTAATAGAGTATCAAATCATGCTGAGTTAGATGCAAATGAAATAAATTCTAGCCCTGTTATCTTACACGTTTCTTGTTTCAGAAATTCATTGTTGGGATGCTCACAAACTTTGGCAGTATGACATTAGATAGGATACATAACACTTTGAAGGTAAGTAGCACAAGTAATTTTGCTGCAAGGAATTTCACCAGATTGTGTTCAAGTGTAATACTAAATTTGGCTCTACATCATCATCAGATGTTCTGTGTAGCTGAACCTTCATATGACAAGTCTCTCCAGCAGCTACAGAGCTTTCTTTCTGGTCTTATATCAGAAGAGAAACTAGAAATGAGAGAAGGGTTATACGTCCTGAAGAAGTAACAATATCCGTGCATGCATATTTCGAGGAGAAAAGGAAGGTGATACCTTATTGACTTGGATAATCGAACGATGCTTTGTTCCCTAATTACACTCAGATACTTTGGTTTCAAATTTCAATGTCCATGTGTGCTATCTTTTATCTCGTTCTTCTTACATTCTTTAAATCCATTGTTATGTTTTTACCTACCAGTGATGACTAATATGTTGATCTGCAGGAGCATAACGTCCCATGGGGAATCATTTCTTCAATTATAACAGCACCGGATCCTCCAACTCTAGTCTTCTCTAAATTAGCTCTGTTAATCTCAAGTAATCTTCTGGGTCAATACCAATTGGTATTTCTATGAAGTACTGATGTTTGCTTTACCTGTCATTGTAAATGCTTCCTGAGATTGAACTCTGTTGAGCTGCAACAAGATTAGAGTTTGTGCAGGATCATCAACGTCTTCTTTCCAAAAAGGAGAGATGATGTATCTGGAAGTGAACTACAATTCGGAAGGCAAGACGAGCATGGCCTCAACACCTCAAGCTTAGAGATTGTGTGGTGACTGAAATCAAACAAAACACTTGCCTCGGTTTCTCTATGCTTGCCTTCATAGCGATGATCGTGGCACGCTATTTGTCATTGTGAATCTTAGGAGCTTATGGTGGTAGATATTTCACATTGTTGCTCAAACTATTCCTAAAACTCTCTAAGATTGTCCGAATGACTGACATACCACTGTTTTCCTCTAATTTACTGTGAGCCTTGTTGGATAGATTATGATTGCACACAGCCATTGATATATATACATTGTGTCGAGAAATTTAACACAGCAGTTCAAAAAAGCGATGACTCCTCCATTGTACCCTCTAGTTTGTTGCAGAGGAAAATTTGATCACAGGGCGTTCTAATGACAATCTTTAACTTTAATCTTACCTTTTCTTTTCTAGGATTCCAAATAGGCACATCAGAAAAACCAACCTATGGATGTATTACTTCTCCCCCAAGTAAACAGGCTGGTGATCAAAACACAGGATGTTCAAATCCTATTATAAGGATCTAATATGCATAGTATGTAACGGTTGAATGCAGTAAAATTATAGGTAAAGAAAGGCCTCCATACATAATACCCCAATCTTACATGGAATCTACCACACCAAAATGATCAATTGTTTTAATTGGAGAAATCATGTTGAAGAAAAGGGTAGTCTGTAGTTAATTCATTTGAACCTCCGTTCATGATAAAATATCTGAAGTCAAAATGACCACCACAATCACAGGGCTAGTCAGTTAATTAATTACACATTACAAAGAATGCATGCTTCAGAATTCAGAGTGCATTCTGGGCAAACTGTGTTCATGGAAAGATCAGGAGAGGATATTTCTGCACATCTGAAAAAGCATAATACAAAACTTCCCCATGCAGAGGCAATATTGCAACACTGGATTCGGGGGTGACTCCATAGCTTTCCACCAGCTGATTTGTTTCATCCTTCCTCTGCAAACCATCATCAAATAAAGCCGATGAGAAACCAAAGCATCTGAGTTATCAGCATTTAGAAAAGCCATATGGAAAAAGAAAAGTGAAGAGTCCTTTGACGAATTAGTCAATTAATCGTTGTTCGACTGATGCCGTCAACTTCAGGCTGAGCAGCTAAGAGGAGCATTCATAATTTGGCAATTCGAAGCTCAATGGCACAAAGAGTTTTTAGTTTTCTTAAAAAAAAGTCGGCGCACACCAATAATAGTGTGTGATACCACTGGTCACCTGAAAGTACAAATGCCCCAAACAATGGTTATTTCCATTGAAGCAAGACACCCAACATCGACTCAGATGAATCTGTGTTCATCCTACAGGGATTCTAGCAAACGGACTATCATAGCACACAAGGAAGCATTTCGATGAATTTGGTCATGCGTAAAGAACGGGTTTTCCAATACAGGGAGGCAAGGATACTCAAAAGCCAACTTGTGCAGAATACAGAATGTTATGAAGTTCAAAGAATAAACAATTATTTCCAAAAGTATATGTGCAGTAAGAGGCAGAGAATTCAGGAACTTATAAGACAGCAAAAATCAGGATGTTCCTTCCTGCATATCATAAATTTTGGGAGTCAGATAACTGCATAGTTCATAGAGTGCATGGCAATCTGGCAGTTGCTACTTGGGAAATTGGCCAAAGTGTAAGGTCATCACTTCCTAAAGCTTGATAAGCTTTCCCCATCCTGACTCAAAGAAAAACATTATATTGATAATCTTCAAGAAGCTTCAATTATAATTTCTTAACTCAGTTTGATAAGCTTTATCTGTTCTTTGCCTAGAAAATATCTAGAAGTGACAGAATTACCATGAAGACTCAATTATAAGCACTTAACTAAAGACAAAGGCAAAAGACTACAGCAATTACATCAAGCCATCAAGGTAAACAAAATGTACAATTAATAACAAAATAAACCATCTTTAATTGACTTTGACATTATGGTCCATGTCATTTTGATTTCAGCACAGATGGTGTACTTCATTTGTGAAGGCAAAAAATAATTGGCCCACTTGTGCACAACCAACAAAGAAAAAAAAAGGGTAAGCCCATAATTGTCCTAGTCAAATATTCTGCACATAATACGCAAAATGCTCAATGTAAATAAATAGATAGACATTACCTACATGATTTTGAATGGGGTGTCAATGTTACTTGAGACCAAAAGCCTGTGTTTCATGATGAGAGAACACAAGTTCACCAAAGATCACAATAAAGCAAGCATCACCAATTCTAAAGAGAAGACCATGCTGAATGTGACTGAGGTTCATAATGAAATCTATTTTTTTTATTGGAGTTTCATGTTAGCTCCCCTTCATCACTGCCTTCACTTTGATTGAAGCTCATATAATGGTGATACTTTGACAATGTTGATGATCTTAATAGTGGTGATGGCAGCACAGACTAGTAACTGCCTACCACTTACTTTCGTTTCACCTAAACTTTGTCAAGCCTTCCCAACATGCCTGTATGGATATGCCAGACAAGTCGCATGGCTCATGATACCAGTTGACCAGCACAAACAGCAACCATAAAGAAGATTTCAAGGTTCAAAGATAGTTATGACACCACTAAAGGGATTATGCAGATGAAGTGATAGAAGAGTGAGATCCAGCAAAAAGGATCACCTAAATAAAACCCTTGAAAATGCAAAAAAAATTAAGTTTAATCATGTCAACATGCTATGATTCAGCAAAACAAGATAGGACTATTATAAAAAAAAACCTGATACAAGGGGCATTTGGTGAACGACAAAGATAATTAGCTGGTACAGACATGAAGACACAAGAAATGTTCAAAGTCATGGGAACTCCAAACAAAAAGGCAAAGAAAATTGACAAAATGTTCCCAAGCTAACTTGATAATCAACAAAATACCAAAGCATCATGGGCTGTCCAAGATGATAATGGCTAAAAAACACACAACAAAATTGTTGATCAATTATCATAACATGAAATGAACATGAAAAAGGTATAGCAGAAAGATTTTTTACTTGTACTCGTTAGTAATAATAGAAACCCATAAAACCTATGCTGCAACTTGAAGTATAAAAAGGTAGGAGGATGTGATTTTCAAATAACAAAATTTTTGATAAATTATTATACATGTAGTAATTAACATGAATAAGATACATCAGAGAGATTTTCAACTTCTACTCTTTAATAATTACAAATCCAGAAAAAGATCTTGCAACACAAAATGAAATATATATATATAGGTAGAAGCATATGATTAACGACATAACATGAAAGATCAAACATGCTAGTAGCTAAGAAGAATTTCAAGTCAAAGATTTGTCCCTTAATATTCGTCAAATTGCTGCATTATGTAGTTCTTACCATCTATGAAGGCTTTGTCTTCCGCCCTGTTTTTCGGATGCGTTTCAAGTCTTGGATGTGTTTCTTCATTTCTCTAGAAAATCAAAATCATGTGAGCACCATTCAGAACTAATAATACAATGATTTTAGACAAATAAATACCTTTGATGCAAATAAACCATTAGATAGAACAGAGGCAACAACATCACTATCAATATACAAACAGCCAGGTAAAGGACACTTGATTGCTTCTGCAAAAGAAGAGGCAACAGGTTACAGTGAGAATATCGACAGTGTCAATTTTTTGTTTGGTTTTAAATAAAGAACTTATAAAAAATGTGATGTAAACAAGTGTATATATGAGAACATAAGATTAACATACAATACTACAAAAGTGAGCTTAAACACAAACAAAAAGAAAAAGAAAAACATCAATCCTATTATTGCCTTTCAAAGAACTAAACTTTATAACAAAGACTTCTGAATTACACACAAACTCAATCCCCACAGCCTGAAACCATACCAATCACAATAAAGCATAATTAGCTGTGTAAACCCAAAAACCTAGCTAAACCTTACCTTGCCACCCCGAGAGAAGGGCTTCTTCCCCCCTGTGCATGTATGAGCATCACAAAACTGACGCAGGAAAAATTCTGCAAATATACTTCCATCAGAAAATAATCAATGATTCAACAGTAAGTCTGACATGTTCAGATAGCTAAAAGCATACCATGAAGACGACTTGCCGAATGACCTTGGTTGGTTGGAAAACAATTATCTGCAAGGCTCTGGATAAAAAGATATTGACAATTTAACTGAATAGGGACAAAATGAAAAACATTATCATCTATATACATCATACAAAGGGTTCTTCATTGCCTAGGACGAAGTAAACTATGACAAGCACTTGGAACAATAATTAATTTCTGGTCACAAGACGGCTGACATCATTTTTTATGAGATCCAGAAACTTGTAACTCCATATGATTTCTTCAGGCATGAATGCACATAGGCTGACTAATTATTTCCACAAAACTACCTTTGCTATGAAATTGACCTTTACAGTGAGCATAAGTCTGTTACTTGATTTAATTAACTAATAATGAACAAGTTAAAACTGCTTGGACTGTATCAAGGACAAAGAAGTTTCCAATATTTAGGCTTGGCTAACCTTTCATATTAAAGATATGTACATGGTCAGGAGATGGCTGCCATTGGTTCATTACAGAATCTGAAATACCATACTACCAATCTAGTTTTCTTTGATGCATCAATTACTTTAATCAATACCTGTGAAAGGCCAGTTGGTCAATCTTGGACCAATATGAAAAGGAAACAGGTAAGTATGACTACTTGAAGTTTAATGATCAAAGAACTTTCCAAACAGTCATAGTTATCCTCCAAATTAAGGGGCATCAATCAATGACTCGTCATTTCTTACTTTTTAATGAATTTCTGCTTCCTAAATAAGAAACAGACACCAAACTTAATTTCCATAACTCTGGCATGTTCAATACAACATAGATTCATGGAGGGTTGATAACAAATTCAGCAGACTTTTGAACAGTGTCAAATTCAACCATAGACATACATGCCAAAGATGCAGATCAATTTTGACCAGATTATTTCTATCATGTAGATTATGATAAGCCATAAGCATCTTGATCGGTAATTCAGTATATCAAGATATTACAAAATTACATGAGATGAAATGAACCTCACAAAGATGGTGGTTCCGAGCAGCAGCTGCTGGATTGCATTTAGTCTTGGACTTCTTGGACTCGACCATCCGGTCACAATGCAGTGCTCCACACAAGTCTGCCAAGCATTGTCCTTGGCTCTGAATACGATAAACAGTTGAACTTTCAAACCTAGTACCAGTTCTTTAAATAACAGAGAAATGTACTAATAACACAGTATTTAAAATTGTAAGGTCACAAAGATCTATGCAGCATAGCCTAATACATGACAACTAGTAAAAAGATGGAAGCAATATAAAAATATCATTTAGAGATAAAAGCCATTAAAGAATAAAATAAAGAAAAAGCAGTATCTTCACTAAAATTTATAACAAAATAAGGATACATTAAAACACATGCACCAGCATTTTGAATGCATAATAGATATTGATTTCTACGGTATACTCATTAGATGGGAGCTGGACAATTCCGATCAAGTATAAGAAATACAGATTTGTTTCTTTATAGTAAATCCAATAGATTGTTAATATAAGAAAATTTGTGATTTGAAAAGCCTAGTAAAATAGAATTTACAACAACTTAATTATTTATCCAGTTGCACTTACATAATTCAGCAGATTATAGTGTCGGTTGTCAAAATGTTGATCGAGAAATTTCTCAGCTCGGAAGCTTTTCTTACAGAAGCCACAGCGCCACTCATTTGTTTCCACATGAATCTTATGCTGCTCTTGTTCCCGGAACATATCATTATCAGAATGGAGCCTGCACTTACTGGAAATTTCATATTGCTCTTGCTCTACGAAGGGCATTAAATACTGCAATGTCACTGATATCTTATAAGAGACATCCATCCAAATGAAAAACAACATAACTAGAACCAGTATAATGTCCATGCCTCTTCAATAATTTTCCAAGCAATCCTACTCCTTTCTCTAGAACAATGTACTTCATGCTTTTTTGTATCATCTTGTAAATGAGTTCTGAAAATGAAATGCAAACATTAATAGAACAAATCGGTGCTCTTTCAAACCATATACAAACAAGCAAACCAGGAATCATAAGCAAACTCAATGATGGGAAAAGATCCATGCATCTGACAAATTGTTGGAGCATCAGAGATTGTTATTTGTTGATGTTGATGCATTCGAACCAGGAATAGTAATAAATAAGATGTTTCTCTACAACACAAGAATGAAATAAGTACTCCAATTAATTTAAGACTCTGCTTTCCTCCGATGACAGGTAGTTATGAAATTACAAATATTCTCCACTGATCCGCATGAATAAATGTAGTAAGAAGCTGACCAATTGAGGAACTAAAGGATGAACAGCGTGCAACTTATAGATACTCAAGAAATTCAAGAAAAAAAAACTATATACTCAAAAAAAATTTGAAGAAACTATATAAACAATAAATTCAACAAACAATGTAATTAAGTAAAATGTATTACCGGATTCCAGCAACTCCACTTAATTCCTAGAACACAAAAAAAAAAAACAGAGTTAAATAGGATCAACACTACAAGAAAGTGATTACAGTCATAACAGAAAGAATAAATGTATAGAATTAATTCAACAAGGATCGAATACCAATTTTCTTTATCAGAAAGAAGGAACGGATTTTAATTGCAGCAAGAACAAACGACAAGAAGTAAAATTTATAGTTAAGATGTCAAGAATCAAACAAGCATGAAACCGAAGCCATCATCAGAATTATGCAAATCACTGAACAGGCATCTCCTCTATTAAGAGCATCAACGAATCGCAGCAACTGTGTCTAGATCGGAATCAAGATTTCCTTTTCCGCATCGAAACAACATCAAGTAACAAGATTCAAGACCCTAACCGGTAAAATAAACCCAATCGGCGGCAACACCGTGACGAGTTTCGTTGAAAAAAAGCACAACAAACCCTTGCTATTTGACCGTAGTATCATCAAACAAAAGACCAAATCAAGGAAGAGGGAACAGCGACAATTCAAGAACCTGGACAGATCGGCATCCATGGAGGCAAAGGGAGAGGACCAGGACGGCGACGAGGATGGGGATCGCTCCGACCGCTCCTCCCATGGCGCTCGGAGGAAGCGAAGGGCGACGAAAGGGGCGGTTCGTAATTTTAATGCTTCCCTTCGGTTGAGACACACTTAACCCGATATATCGGCTTTGTACACACGCCCGATATGGACATATATATCATCCGTTATCCTCTTCAGCAATCTGATTTGTGATTAGTCTCTTAATATGACACCTACTAATGGATGTTTATCTCTTAAGAAATATTAATTCTGTACACAATTAACTACAAATTAAATATGTGCTATGTTAAAAATTATAAATTTAATATTCGTATAGCTTATTCCCAACTCACATAGCTTTGCTAGTGGAGAACATATCATTTTGGGAATATATATATATATATATATATATATATATATATATATATATATATATATATATATATATATATATATATATATATATATATATATATGTATGTAAATATATATATATATATATATATATATATGTATGTATATATATATATATATATATATATATGTATGTAAATATATATATACATATATATATGAATATAAATATATATGTATATATATATATATATATATATATATATATATATATGTGTGTGTGTGTGTGTGTATATGTATTCATATATATATGTATATATATATATATACATATATGTATATGTATATATATATATATATATATATATATATATATATATATATATATATGTATGTATATGTATGTATATATATATATATATTTTTTTTTTATTTATATATATATGTATATATATATATGTATATATATACATATATATTCATTTCTTTGATCTTCTTGATTAATTTGAATGCCTTGTTGATTTCATCATCTATTTGTTTTTGTTTGTGTGAACAACTTTATGTCGTGGCCTCGGGGTCAACACGGCTTGGTTTGGGTCTGGACGACGAGGATCTCCCCGGGGGCATTCCTCAAGCCCGTTGAGGAGGTCGGGGGCGGTGTCCAATCGAGACAGTGTAGTCGTCTCTTCCGGGTAAGAACTCCTTGCCTGCGCGTCCTGCGGGGACCTTCGGCTTCGAACCTGCACAAAGGTCGAACTGAGGCACTCGGCTCGACCCCTCCGACGATCGAGTTAGATGATAGTGGAGGGGGTTTCAGATGAAGAAGTATTTGTGTCCCTCCTTTTTTCCCCTTCCGCTTAGGATGCGAGGGTGTTTATAGGGGAGTTTGGTGTTACTTGACGTGCCCGCCTGCAGGAGGCAGGCTGATATCGTTTGACATGGGGGTTGGCGTGGCGTGAAGAACCAAGCCTGAGTAGGCGTTAATGTGCCTCAACCAGTGTTCTGGTTCGGTTGACCGAGTGCAGTCGCACCGATCGAGGCGTGAGGCGTCGGCTGACGTCAGCCGAGTCTTATCGTAATTACTATCCATATCAGTTTTAATGATGAAATCATTAGTTGCTAAAAAATTGATTTTAGTATTATTATTATGATTGTTTACGGATCTATGCAATCAACTTCAAATTATTGAGATATATGGTTTTATGTTATCCTTTGATAAATTGATTCATCAATTCAAATAATCCACTGATTCAAAATCCAAAGATTGAAGCCAGCCTTAATGATCTTTAATTGCACCTTTGACAACTTGTGGCTTCTGATTTGGTTGCTTCGTTTGGTGAACTATTTCTGGTTGATGTTTTGACGTCTTGTTCTTTATGATCAATATGACTTGCGTCAGGAGATGTGTTGAGCTCTACTTTCTTACCCAAAGAACAGATTGGAATCCTCCAAACATGAAAATGGCATGTAACTTCGACCAAGAAAGAATTCATCCTCGCATTCCCAAGCCATTTCATTCATGAGCGAACCTTAGCCACTCGAACTTGCTGGGGATCCCTCCATTGACGACGGAGAGCAGGTAGAACCCGGCAGGTGCTACAGTGGAAGAAGGCGGAGCCTTGAGCACCGCATGCACCGCCCCGTTCGTCTCCCTCACCAGACCACTGCACCCAAGCTTCAGCATCCGCTGGTTCATGGACTGCGAGTGCGTCGCGAACGGCGGCGCGTAGACGACGAACTCCAACTTGCCCGGCTTCCGGCCCAGCTCGAACCGGACGATGAACTTCTCGCCGTAGCCGATCCGGTCACGGCCTTCACCGCACTGGACCGACAGGTTCGACGGCCTTCTGCTGTCGAAGAACGTGTCCATGTAGTAGGGAGTGAACGCCTCCAACCTTAGCTCGGTCGGGTATGGGACGCCGAAGGTGTAGTTCTTGTAGGGGTTGCTGCCTCCCACCAGGATCCTACCGTCGGGAAGAACGATGGCCGTGGAATGGTACATTCTGGCTATGCTTGAAGGGTTCAGCAAGGAGAACCGCTCCCCTGCTTCGTTGTTTGGTTTGTAGAGGTAAGGGGCGTACGATGGATTCTTGGCTCTCCGCCATCCGGCGCAGCCATGGGTGGCGCCGTTGATGAGAAGCACGTCGCCGGTGGGGAGGAGGAGCATGTCGTTCATGAGCCGCGGCCCGGGCATGTCCTCCATCGCCCAGTTGGGTTCGTCGTCGGTGATCACCATCCGCCCGCATGAGCTCAGAGCTCGGTAGAACTTGCCACGCCTCCACGCGCGGTAGGCTCCGGTGGCGGCTCCTCCACATATCATGACCTCCACCTTCAGGAACCCGTCGCTGAAGTCCAGCGGGAGCATCACGGAGGAGCCTGTGCTGGGGTAGTTCCGTGGGCCTCCTCCGGGCATCGTCGGGAAGGTCTTGACCACCTGATTCCGGTTATAGTCGAAGAGGATGGAGTCGTGGTTGGCGAAGATGAAGAGGTTTCCGTCGGAGGAGAGGTGGATGAAGGGGTAGAGGTTGTCGCCGCTCTCCTTCTTGTCGCGAGTCTGGCGCAGGAACGGCAGCTCGAACGCGCCTTCCTTCGGCGCGGTTTTCGGGATGAATTCGTACGTGAAGACGTTGAGGCCGCCCACGACGATCACGCGGTCCTTCTCCGGGAGGACATGGTCGGAGGAGTACCACCGCTTGTCAACGAGCAGCTCGCTCGACTCGCTCCACCGGGGCAGGGGATCCGACGGGTCGAAGTACCGAACTCTACGGACGCCGTCGCCGTACCCGCCGGTCTGGGCGAAGACGCCGTCGCTGAGGAAGGCGCCGGAGGAGCACCAGGGGTCGGTCTTGAGGGCGAGTGGGCGGACGGCGTTGGCGGCGATGTCGTACTCGACAGAGTGCACCCAGCAGGAACGCTTGCCGTCGTCGTCAGGGCCGCAGCCGGGCATGCGGAGGCCGGACGGCCCGGCGCTGACCTGGTCGAACATGACGACGGTGTTGCAGTACGTCAGCGCCATGTGCATGGCGACAGCGCCGGTGCTGTCGAGGAGCAGCTCCCAGCTTCCTCTTCTCCCCGATCCTCCTGCACGAGCCGACCAAACAACATACCATGGGACGAGCAACAGCACCAACCCAAGTCTTCCTACTCCGCTCATCACAGTGGAGAGACCCCGATCACTGATGACCGATATCTCCGTATATGAGGAAAGATAGGAAGAACTGCTGAGGAGTATAAGATTAATTGGAGGAAGGAAAGAAGGAATGATGGTTGGGCATATAAGGAGGGAAATCTGAAGGGGTAAAGGAAAGGTATTCTTTTCATTCTATGAAGATTCTGGCATGTTTTAGGATCATCCAAAGAGCGTTTTCAGCTACGGTTGTAGCCGTCTGTGTAAAGCTTTCGTCTTAGTTAAGCTTATTTAAGATTACCTTACAGGAAGATTGACGTGCGTGCAGGAGAATGTTTGCTATTAACCATGCAGAACTATACGCAGTGATTTCACGTCGACAGAACATCGTGATTGCGATTCCGTCAGATTGGTCGTAGGTTTCTTTTCTTGAAGACAGATTACATGCAAATCTTTTTGGGGACTTAAATATTCCCATATGTAAATACTATATATTCTCAGGGAGTAAACACCTTTTCTTTGTTTGGTTTTCTCCTCTTAACTTATTTCTAATAGGAGAGAATTCTTATTAGTAACGATATAATGTATGTGTTTATGTCTTTACTGCATGATGCTAATTTCTTTACCTTACCTAATACATTTGCTGAATTAAAGAATGCATGTTACTTAATTTCTGAATTAAAGGAGTAAATTAAAAAGAAAAGATATAATTTTTTTCACTTTTCTAGATTATTGCATGCTCTTATTCACAATTTTCATCGAATGCACATAATAGAGGAACAATTCATCACATACAAAGTAAAAAAAGTATGGGTAATAAATGTAATATCTCAATATTTTGATTGGTTCAAACACAATAAAAAAATTAATGAATGGATTATCTTGTGGGGAATGGTATCAAAACTGCCTCCATTTTATCCTAAGCTGTATAAAACTCCAAGATATCATAATCTATTTGTGGTAAGAATTTAAACCTACATTGCTCACATTTCTTTGTCATAATCAGATCCAAGAGAAGTCCATTGCAAAAGGTTTTCGACCATAATATAATTAGGGTTTCAATTTACTCATCCATCAAGGCATTATCCCTAATAGAACTATGGTACATCCTAAATATTAGCAGTAACGTTATCTGGGACATGCATGAAGCATTGCAAAGTTGACAGTATGAGTCCCTCTATTCTAACAAAAAACCAGGAAAAACTTTCAGATCAGAACTGATACGTGCACTATAGAAAGAGTAATTGAAAAACACATGCAGGTTCATCACCATTTAGAAGAGGAAAGAACAAAGACAAACTACATTTCTCGGCCATTTAATTCAGTGGTAATGGGTACTATGATATGACTAAAACAGATGACCATAAAATGAAGTACATGCAAGCAGTTGAAAGCCAATCCATAGTGTACGAACCTGTAACTCAGGAGATTGCAAACACTGCTTTCTGACTAATTATTGCAACATCTTATGACGATGAATTACTTCATTCTGATTTCGTGTAGATTCTGACAGCAACAGCCAGTCCCAAGATTGCTAGTGGAACCAAAAACTGAAGGAGCTTGATGATGAACTCGGATGTCTTGTCCTGGTTGTAGTGAGGTTGATTGGGGGCGGTGTATTTGACTTTCTCAGGGATCGTTGCCGTGTCAATCTCCCCGATGTAGTACTCATCCATCATTGCTCTTGCAGTGGTGCTATGCCCAACATCTTCAAAATCATCTGTTGCATCTTTCCCTAACAAAGAAAAAACATGTCCAACATTGAAAGTCATGGAATGACGATGCTGTATGGAGATATGGATAACATAAAATATATTTACCAGTCGATGACAATAAAACATCATCTCCCCCGGGGTGATCTTCCAAGAATTTGGTAACATCATAAACCTGCAAAGACAAATTTATCAAAACCGAGAACATACCACATGAGAAACTTCTGAAAATGATAGTTGATTAAGCAGCACTATTAATGGCCTTTTGAGAACAAGAAAACAAGCTATACACAAACCACCAACAAATGAAGTGATTAATATTTTTGATGCTATTGCCTAGTAAACTCTACTCAGAAAGCAGGGGTTAAAGACTTCACATTCTTTAGAAGTTTCCATTTGTGCTACGTGGGAGCATTTTTAGTGTAGCCAACAAATTTTTGTGTTTAAACTACAAGGAGAAAGAGCTAAGCATATTCACCATTGCAACTCTTAAAAACGCTAAAATTTTCCCATTCATTTTTCTTTAGTAACGATTATATCAACAGAGAATTATGTATGTAAAACTGAGAGCAGGCACTTCTTCAACATAGACATATCCAACTGGCTTATTAACTTTAATTTTTTGCTGAGTGTACAATGATTAATTAAATAGAAAGAAGCATATTGGTTCCACAAAAAGTCTTTACGACAAAAAAGAGAGCATTTGGTGCAGAATTAACATCGTTAAGGAAGCATATCAATGTATGTGTAATCCTGGGAGTCTCATTTAAGTGATTGTTTTAACTCTCATTACATAGTAAAGAAGAACAAAAGTAAATAAAGAACTTAATAAATAATGACTATAAAGTGACTATTCATAACATAATACTCCGTTTAGATGCCGAATTATAGGTCTGAGTCTAGATTGACAAAAAAAAGTAAAGGCCGATAACCAAGCAACAATATCGAATGTCAAGACTAATGGTCCATTGGTAATTTAGTTTATGTTGCTCCAAGTACTAATTCACAACATTACATTGCAGGAATTATCTCAAGGTAAGGAAAAAAAGAAAAGAGGGCTAGAAGATTGCCATGGTATCACTACTCCATAAAAGATTCAGTGATGACTATAACCAATCCCCTATCATACTAAAATATTTAAATTCCCAAAGAATCAAATATAAAGAAAAGCACATTTAGATAGAAGGAAGCTCCTCTTATGTATCCCAGGACATCAAAATGCCAATATAAAGAAATAAGTTGGTGGCATTTTCTTTAATGGAAGCAAATTATGAAGACCAAAAAGGCATTGATTTCATCATATCATCTCAGAAGTGATATGGATGGAAAAGTAGTACTATTGTCCATCAATTAATGAATCTCTAGTTGTTACAAATCCCAATGACAGAGCAGCTTTTTTTATTTATCAGCTCACTACTTAACTATTTGTGAGAAAGGCAAAGTTCATACTTTTCTAAGATTTCTAGAATTTTTCTATGAAACTCTTCAAAACAACTCTATTAAAAGCATTGCCTCACTTTTTGCAAGTATCTCTCACTAACATCAAAAAACATAAATTTACTTTTCAAACCCACAACTTTGTTAGCCATCCTCGTCATTCTTTCCTTATTGCAGGATTATTTGCAATAGGAACGATTTGTTTATAGGAAAGAAAATCAAAGTGGATAAAAATACTTAAATTTTGTGATGCAAAGATGAATCCAACACATCTGACATAGAGCATGTGATCCTTGATCTATATGAGAATAACATTCGTTATCTCCTTGAATTAAAACACCAACAATAAAATGGTAGATATCAAGCTACAATCAGTATTAGTCGTTCTGACTTTGCCCATAATGCTAATCAAGAATTAAGAAGATGTGAAGAAATAACTTATAATGCTTATCATGTATTTTAGGAACAAAAAGCAATATTGGTCATTGATAATTACAATATTTCTATAAAGATTCTAACGATTTTTTCAGCGGACACTGAGACAGACATCTTTGCAACTCTAACCTCAAATGTTCTGTAATGGAGAAAAAGGAAAGCATGGAAAGGGGATTTGCACAATTTCATTGTTGAAAAGAATTACATAACATATCTGTTAATAAGGATCCTCTAATGGATTGGAAAGTGAAACCTATATGAGACAACTCTAAAGATATTGGAATTGCTACGAGATAGATGGGACGATAGTTAAAATATTCATCCTAGAAATGCATATTTGATGCTATGCTTTCAATCTATATAAAGCATTAACAGAGAAGCCATCCAATATAAGATGACTAAATTATTAGACAAAGTTACACAATGATGACAACAATGACAAGAGAAGGCAGAGAATCCTACTTATTTTTCATGGGTTACATGGATCCTTTCCCTGCATTCAAAAATGTCGAAGGCAATAACACTAGTAAAACTACAGTTCATTATGAGTTGAATGTATATGCTTCAAATTATAGAACTAGACACATATCTCTCTAGCCCCTTGATTAACCCCATATACAAAGATGAAATAAATTATAGGATAATTTCAAAATGTATTCACCTCCCTTGCGTAGAGATGAAGATACAAGGGGGAAAAAAAAAAAATCAAATTTCAGTAAATATATTTCATCTTTGAACAGATTTAAATCAAATTAAAAAATATCTCATTAGTCAAAAGACTTCATAAAGAAAGAAATTTGATCTCATGCCTAACATTCACTTCTTTCCTATTTCACAAATTGCTTTTTTTCTCTTGTCCTTTTATCACGATACAAAAAAAAAATCTCAATTCTCTCTAGATCTCATCAAAGCTTATAGGGAAATTTCTAAATGTTACAGATAAGGACTTGTCCTCTCAAAAGTGGACAATGTTAGTGGTCTTTCTTCTCAGGCAACTATTGAGTATATAAGTATCCACAACTATTGATGACCGCTTCCATGTGTAGAGTCAAAAACACATCCCGAGGTTACTTTAATGCTTCTGCAGTCACAAACATATTTGGAAAAACTTTGAGCTCACAGACCACGCATGCATCAAAATTCTCCCCAAATCTTGTTTCAGTGCTGGATTTGGTTCATGCGCTACAACTTTGCGTTCTGATACTTCCATGGCAACTGATACTGGAGAAAAGCAAAACCACGTGGCACACATTCTTTGTAGTTTTTATCTTCTTATTGTTAAATGGTTCATTGACCACGATCAGGTCTCATTTCTACCACACTTCTTGGGTCAAATAAGTGTCAATATACTGAAAATTTTCTCAAAAATACCAGATCTCATTTGTCAATCTTCTCACGTCATTCACGTGACTCTGTATTGGCAGAAAGATATGTTGGAAGGATGAGTATGATAAATAGAATTGGCTATCATCTGGGTTAGATAAACATGACCAGTTCCCACATATCATCAAATAAAGACGAAAGCAAGCTTCCTAAGTGAGTGAATAATGTGTACTCAGGAAAATCCATGCCCTATGTTCCCACAGACAGACATGAGACATGTAATTCGGGTGATTGGAAACTTTAAGTAGAACAATAAGTCGACTATAGCCGATAGTTGTTTTAGGAAAACCTGGACAAACTACTACGATTTTAGAAAAACATTTTTCAGATAATTTGTCGAATTGTGCATGTCGCAGGGGCATCGCTAATCTTCTCTGGATCGTTCCAGGCGTGCTTCTCTCCGAAGTTTCCAAATATTAGCCCAACATCTAAATCTGCGACTAACTATAAGCACAGCAATTCTAAGTCAAAACGATGGCATGATCCGAAAGGCCAAGGTCAGAAGGCCGTACACTTTGCAGACAAGCAGGCAGACGAATCCAGACGTCACCGGATCCAAAAAGAAAGGAGAAAAAGTGATCAGATCTGGGGAGGATCGAAGGGATCCAATAGGAGAGATGAATACCGACCTTGCCGTTGACGACGAGCCAACAGTCCTGGGGGGTGTTGTGCGCCGAGACCTCGGCCAAGGTGTAGACCTTCGCATCGCTCCCCATCTCTCTCTCTCCCTCCCTCGAACTCGATCTGAGACGCGGAGAGACCGATGCAGAAGACAGATCCGAAGAAGGGGATGGGGAGGGTTTGGTGGGCACGGCGGTGGGTGAACACACTTCTCTTATTATATCCATCAATTTGACTATTGATTGGTTTTCTTTGGACATACAGACGACCTACCCAAAACTTTATCCGGCCTACCCCCATCTCAAATGAGGTGTGAGCCCCACCGTTCTCATCTCCTGATTTATCCTCATAAATTTGCCGAAATATATATATATATATGGGTAATTTTTTGAAAAAATAAAATGTTTTTTTAGAGTTTTTCTTCTTTTTTTTCTTTTCCCTTAGACTATGGATTTATCCTTGCCTTCGTCCTTTATCTTTATCCTTAGATTTTTGAGCGTTGCCCCCTTATTATCTTCGTCTTATTATTGATCCCTTGTCATCATCTCGACGGAGGGAGGGCACATGGAGCTCCCGACCTTTTATCATTTTCATTATCCTTGTGATCGATCTTGGTAAAAAAAATTATAAATGAGAATAACAACAATAATAGGAAAAAAAATGAGAGAATAAGTAAAAATGATAGAACGAAACAAGGATAATAAGGCATAAGCAATCAAAGGACAAAATTTCTCAAAATTAACAGCAAAATTATTTTTTAGAAAAAAATATTTTTATGATATTTTTTTAAAAAAAATATGGTAATCGATAATTTCTCAAAATAAGAAAGTGTAGATTAACTGAAAATAATGAAGTTCTGGTTGAGGTTCTTAGAACATTCAACTTTGGTTAGAAGAGAACATCTTCTCATGTTTCTACCTTAAGAAAAGCTTCTTGATCTCGTTGCTATGTATACGTTCCCATTTTGCTACAAGTATGGCACAGCAGATCCTTCAGTCCCTCAACCTACAAACCCTAGAAGCCAATCTAGAACAGACAAGTCCATGTGACAAATCCTTCGTTCCCAAACCCTACATGACAGGGAGTCAACACAACATATATGGCCACTTCACCTGCATCGTGATATTTCTGCGTCTACCACATTCCACCCTCTTCCTTCTTTCTGATTCCCCCACCGTAGCGTACATGTCACTCTCCCTCTCTTCTTCTCTAAGAGGAGTAAGTATCGTTTGCAGCAATGGTGAGAGATAAATCTTAGCTGGCTTGTCCATGGAGAACAAGGTAATGCCGACAGTGAGTGTCTGGCACTGCTGGTGTTACAGTGCGCAGATTAAGGTGAGTGCATGCAACGCACGACGCGGGGAGCCATGGCTGTGTAGCCACAGCCAGAAGGTCAAACCTATGCATTGCGAAGTAGAGTAGCTACTACAACAGCGTGCATGCATGGGTTGGGGAAGAGAGAGAGGAGGGCGGCTCTGCTGCTCCCATCCCTGTGATGAATTGGAGCTTGGAGGCTTGTGGTTGTTTTACATGGATTGAGAAGGGGACCCCCACACCACCCCCGGCGTTGGGAAACGCAAAGAGAAGGACGATAGCAGCATGCCCTTCACCCCATGCAAACCCCCATAACCTTCACACTGAGACAACTCGACAGCTAATCAGAATGTTCATATGGACTGCTGTAACAGATCTAATCTTCTGCTTTAACTCTCGCTCTCTCTCTTGTTATGATTGCATGAACAGATCAATCGAAGCTTTCATCACTACTATACTCCAATTCTATCTATAAATATCCACACTGCTCCTACGGTTGCCTTGTGAGTACTTGTATGAGGTAGAAGAAGAGATGGAAGAAGATCACAGTAGTAGCAGTCATGGACATAATAGAAACCGCAGCAGCACTGCTGGTAGTGGCAAGAGGGGAAGGGCGACCAAGGACGGCGCGCGGTACCGCGGGGTTCGGTGCCGGCCCTGGGGGCGGTACGCGGCGGAGATCCGCGACCCGCAGTCGAAGGAGCGGCGATGGCTCGGCACCTTCGACACCGCCGAGCAGGCCGCCTACGCCTACGACGTCGCCGCCCGCGCGATGCGGGGGCCCAAGGCACGGACGAACTTCTACTATCCTCCAACCACCGCCGCGCGACCACGGGCCGCCGCGGTTGGTTGTGTACTCCGCTGCCCCGACGTTCCCCACCTGCACTCGCCCATCGACCCTCTTCTCCTTCGCAGCCTCATCAGCCACTCTTCGTCTTCTTTGCACCACAAACCACCTTGTTGTCCTTGTCGTTCTTCTCTCTCGAGCTGCTCTGCTCCTCCTCCTCCTGTGACCGACCCTCCTACTTGTGGCGCCGCTGGTCTCTGTGGAATTGCCTCCTATCCTGATTCCATTAATGCGTCCTTTACGGCTGCTTCTTCGTCAGACCAGTCCATACTGGTTCAGTCTTCTTCCGTGGCGGAAGTCCCCAACCAATTCGCCGACGACTGCGACTTCTTCCGCAAAGAGCCACCCGAATCCGGGCTCCTGCAGGAGATCGTAAATGGCTTCAGCTCTCAGCAACAAAGCATGCATAACAGGAGCCATCAGATGCCATCGAAGCAAGAGGAGAAGATGTTTGATTCCGATACCTTCCCGACGATCTCTCAGGGCCTCTTGGAGGACGTCTTCGGTGTGTTCTCTGCTAAGTTACACAAAGCTGCTTAAAGGTGTGCTCATGCAGCGCCGTCATGCCATCGGTTTCAGCCTTGAGATGCTGATTTCTCTCAAGACTCAGAACCGAGTCTCGTTTTGCTTTGAAGTGTTGGATTGGGTTTAGTTTGAGCCATTTGCTGACAATGAACAATTCAAGAATGCCCAAATCTCATGGTTTAGATCAGCAAAGTAGATTAAGAATAATTAGAACAGAGAAATAAAGAGTGTCACAATATATCCATTGATGTCAGATGTTAGAACTCATCAACCTCCGACCTCTTCATGCATTAAACTTCGTGACGTGTGATCAATTCAAACTTGTAGATTGCATCTTCTATGTTACATTCTGAATGATGATGATTAATTATATCAAATTGGACATCAACTCAATCCAAATGTTTAACTCAGACTCATCCTATCCTTAATAATATAAGAATATTTTCTTGGTAAATAAGAGAAGATACTGAAAATATTATGTGTGTGAGATGAAAAAAGATGAACTAAAATATTAGTCTCATATGACTATCATTTTTTCCCTCATGGATTTTCTTTGCCTAATTCATACATGAGATATTTTCTTTTTTTGATGTGGTAAAGTTTGATTAGCTTCTTCTTTTGTTTTGAGAATAATTTAGCAGTTGAAGTTTAACCCAAATCCTTTGATTACAGAATTGCCACTTTTTGATTGTTATAGAACCATCTTCACAGTTTGATTTCATGTTAGTTACTACTTAAGCCAATAGATGAGAGAATTATTATTGATACATCAACACACACATATATATACACACATTCATCAATGAAGTTGATGATTGACAAATGAAGATTTATCAAAGACAAGTGGAAAAGCTTTCTTAAGAAAATAAAAAATACTTGATATTTACAAAAGGTAAAAAATATAGTGAAAACCCAAACTGAATTAATCAATTTTGGGTTAATGATCATAAACAATCAAAGAGAATTTGGTTTCCACAACACCAAACAAAATCAAACATATTACTCTTTAGAATTTTAAGAAAGACTTGTACTCATTTTGCTAAGGTGTCAATCACAAGCCTTATTGTTGATTTCTTAGTCTAAATAAGGATAAAAAATCTTAAATTAAAATCAATTAGAGGATATATCTGAACAATAGAAAGTTATGCAAAGCTAGCTTCTTCCCATTTGTATGTAGATGTTCTTTAATTATTTTTTAATATATTGTTATTAGAGAATAATTCAATTTGATTTTAGATCATCTCATGTGGAAATATCATATCTGACTAAGTGATATTTTTTCAAACTACATTAGGATTTGATTTGATAAGTGATATGGGAATTATAAATGATATCTAAATTAGTCCAACTCGATTCAAAGTTACATGTGCAAAAGGTTTGTTGTCAATATACTAACTTGCATAAAGACGGAGGTTGATTAGAATGTTCGACGAGATCCCTTCGATACTAAAATTAGTTTTGAGTTAGAAAGTAGAATCATAGATAAACAATAACTAATAAGATATTCCTTCCTTAATTATTTATCCTAGTTTAGGTGCTTGTTGGCATGATCGAGATCCCTTTGATTTTTCTTTCTTTTAGTTTGTTCTCTAATGCAACACAAAACTCAAGAGAAAGAGAAATGAATAACAAAGAGAACCTCAAATTAGGGATAAATCAAACAATCTAATATTAGCCATATAATTATAACTAATTAACTATTAATGACAATGATAGGATGTTCATATTTGGAGGGATATATACTAATATATTAAAATTTTAAATGGCAAATATACCATTCCCAAAGTGTGAAAGGACATATATGTAAGCATCCCTTCATCACTCTTTCCATCTACAACACAAGCAGTGGGAGATGAAGCATACTCCATTTCTTGTGATGAGGTATTGCCTTGTGAAGGTCATTTAGGCTTTTCTCTATAGCATTGACCTCATGCATGTCATAAGTAATGTCCATCACATGTATATATATATATATATATATAGCCATGCAGATTCTACTGCACAGAAAGCCACCCTAATTGGCTCCATTTGAACTGTGGCCTCATGGAAGGGTGAGAGCTAAAGTTGCACGGCTTTGAGGGTGCCATTACCTTTTTACAGCACCAAAACCTGCCCTTTCCTTTGCCGAGACAGCCCCACCATTGCCTCTCACCACCGCCATCACTCTCTTCCTTCTCGCCAAAGGCAAAAAAGAGTCGCATGCATGCGTGCCCTTTTGATAATAAAGCTCTCTGTGAGAACGCCTGCAAAGCAATGCTCGGAGTGGTATTGCATTAGGATAAAAGCTGAGAGACCACCAGTCTCCTCTTTTCCTTCTCTCTTCCTCTCCTCACCTCCCTCGCAACTATATATACATGCATATGATCCTTCTGCGTCGCCATGGCTGCTTGTGCTTGCTTTGCTTCCGCGGCAGGAGGAGTCGTCGTGCTTGTCATCGATAAAGGTGGAGGTTCTGTGACCTAAGTTTGGGCAACGCTGCTTCTTCTGATGTGTGGGGGAATCAAGCACACTGGTCCGATGGTTTTCATTACTGTTTCCTCTTCTTCTTTTTGGAGTAGTTATCCACTTGAGTTAGTCTTGTAATGTCGACTACATATAAGGAGTAGACAATGGTGATTGCCTTGGTTTCTGCTTCAGTGACAGCATAATGAATCTTTGATGAATCATTGTTCATTCTCTTCTGCCATACAGTTTTGTAGAGATTGGTAGCTGGCAGCATCATCTATCTATCACTTGGAAAGAAGATATATTGTTCAGTTCTTAGCTCCATGCATGTATCATCTTATTCTCATCTGAATGATGCGTAGATAAATCTCCACAGGCTGAAGCGTTAGTCTTATGGTTGAGTTTGCATAAGAATCAAGCAAGAGTTGAACACCTGAAACCAAAGGATGGAAAGCAGTAGGACAAGAGTTGTATCCAATCATTCAGACATTGAAGTAGTAGGACTGAGAAGCTGAGAGAACACATACAAGTTTTGAGATATTTTTCCTGTTTCTCTCTCCAACAATGTCAAGTTTGCTGCCAGTGATCATGCATGCTTTCTACTAATTGGAGTTCCAACCATGGCAACAGATTTATCTTCTATTACTTTATTCTTCTAGCCATCTTGAAGCCTGAGAAACCTGATGCTTCTGATGTTTCTATGATTGAATCCATCTTCCTTCTTTGTGATGATATATCAAATATTTATAATAATTGGATTATTGTCTGTTAAAGTAGTAATCTTCTTTTTGCATTTTTGATAGAAATGTACATATTAACCTTTGATGTTCACCTGATTGGAAGATGAGTATGCTGCGAACAAGACTTGTTCTTGTTCTTTGTTGTGTTCATACGGCTGGAATACAAGCTCTAGTATGGATTGCAGTGTCTAAATTCCAGCTGAGACCCATAACTATGAGATCATTACTCAAAAGACTACTATCTGCAAGAACTAGCAGCCTACTTAGCAACCTGGTGATCAAATTCTGCAAGCAAGGATCATCATGCAGAGTATGATTTCTTCAAAAGAACAACCTTTAGTTTTGTTTCTGCAAGTAGGCCGGCAACTCTCTTTACTGTGAAGATAGTTGGGGACATGAATGCTTGAAAGGCAAGAACACCCTTCTCTCTCTCTCTCTCTCTCTCTCTCTCTCTCTCTCTCTCAATGGCAAGAAGTACACCGAGGAGAACAGGCACAAACTTTAGTATTGTTATCACATGCTACTCGGAGGGACCAACCTAGTCCGGCCACTGTCTTCCTCCTCATCCTCCCCGCCTTCGCTTTTGCCAGGCAGCAACTGATGCAGTGACTCTTCACCATTGACGTTGGACGAGAGGAATTGATGGTGGACCGGAAGCCAAAGGGGCCATCAAAGTGCATGCCATCACACCTCTCTCTCTCTCTCTCTCTCTCTCTCTTCTGTCAGTTGTATGATTAATGCTTCAGAACAGTTTGAACCGGCCAGGACTGATCATGCCTGCCTCCCTCGATTCATCAAGAACAGTTTGCTGGGTATAATGCGACAGCAAGCGCACTCGTAGGATGCATGCCGAGGTCAAGCCATTGCAAGCTAACATCAACGCATAGAATACTTTGGATGCATGCATGCAGAGGCTTAAGAGCCAGCAAACGCACTATGTTCTCACAACATAGTAGATTCCATTTATGACACGAGAAGAATTTCCGATCTCCTTAGCGCAATATCCGATCATTCAGTCCGATGTCTAAATTCTTAGCATAAGCCTTTTGTCGACACGTTGATCGATTCTCCGACCTAACATCCAATCTTTTGACATGTTTACTCCGGCTCAATGTCCGATTCCTTTAATCGATTTACCTTTTTTGATCAAAGCTAGTCCTACGTCACTTAAACATATATTAAATGACAAACATATCAATTAATTTTATCATCAAAATCCGATATTCAATATTTAATATCTTAGAGATCGTATATCAGGCATGATGCTATCAAACCCATAAGATTTCTATATAAGTCTCGTTTTAATCGGATTTTCCCAGAGAATTTTTTCTCTCTCAATCTGAATGACCCTAGCCAGAGATTTGTTGAAGCATCAAATCTATGTCTTTAAATGCATGAGTAGAATTTCCTGATGTTGGATACCACTATAATAGAACAGTAAAAAGAAAGATCGCTTCAGAGGTTGACAGAGCTCTCATAATTTTCTTCTTTTTGACTCCTATTATGACACACATTTTGTGTTATGAGAATTTGAATGGTTTGATAATGTAAGAAATAATATGATTTTATTTCATCATCTTTCTTTAATATGTCAAACCTTTGTCAGATTAGAGTTAGGGCGGATCGAGCCATCAATAGAGTGATCATCACGTTGGCTTGGCTCTATTCGTGTGTAGCCTGCACAATGATTTGAATTCAATCGATTGTGAACCCGCGCGCAGCAACTTCTCGAATCACATCTTGATTGCACGAATTTTGTGGACCACGTGGCGTTCTCTTAAGGTAAAACGCGGGTGATCTGGGGAACCACGGTAATAATTAGGGCGCCACACCACCTGTGGAGTAGCATTCTGTCGGCATTCCCACTGTGTCCGCCGGAGATTGGAAAGGGGGCGGCGTCTTCCCTCCTCGTCGCAGACGAAGGATGCTGCAGTTCCCGGCGTTCATGCGGCAGCTCCCGTCGCCGCCGCTGATCCCTACCTCCACCCTGCTTCCCGTCGCTGCCCACGCCCAAAGCGACGAGGACTCCCTCGCCGTCTTGGAGTCCGAGCTCGAAGAGAAGGTATGGCTATTCATCCCCTTGCCTTTCTCCGACCCTCCACTCGCTCGCCGTGGTCCTCTCGTGCTTCTCTTAACTAGGGTTTCTTATGTGGACTCTGAATCAAAAAGAGGAGGAATCATGTGAAGCGTATAACTTGGTTATCTCGATTGATTCTTTCCTCCTGCGAAATGGGATATCATGCACCTTCTTCGTGACTTTGTATTTACTGCGCTCGATGGATGTTTAAGATGTGGATAGAATCACAAGCCGTGATTACGGCTTTTGTTTCAGAGTCATGTTCTTTTGTGGATGGGAAAAGATCGGAGAAGCCGATATGATCATCGATAGATCCTATTTTGACCGGAGGAGTCAGATTTGGAGATGTAATTACACTTGATAATGGGTTATTATCCGTCATACTTGTTATCTGGAATAAAGCAAGAGTTATCTCTGGAAATTAAATTGAGAAAATAGAATAATATGCTAAATTTGTACTACCTTCTTTATGAATTTGAAATCCCTGCTTGATTATATTAGCTTTGTAGCTTTTTGAAGATAGAGAAAGCAATGGCATTTAAAGCCAAATAAGAAGCATCAAACAAGTCTTGATTTAGAGGTGGACTAAGCAATCGACGAATCCATCCAAAGCCACATAAAAGATTTTACACCTCGTCATCCTAGTAGTGGAGAATGAGGCAGTGCTGATGGCTTAAAGTGAAATGTGAAATTTGTGTAGTTGATTTACTGACCAAAACCTTTGGCTGGTCCTTGTATCCAAGGAAACTTTTTCTATCCCAGGTTGTGAATGGATGAATCGTCTAGGGTTTTAAATCTCATGGACAACCCAATCCATCACCAGCCTTAAATGGATAATTGTTCTTATGTGAGTCCTTTTTCATTCCAAACACAGGGTCCGTACTCTACCTTTGTTCTAGAGTACAAATCAGTTCATGTATTTTTTTTCCTTGATAATATCTCTAAAATATAATTTTGATACTTGGTTATTTAAAAGACAATAACCATATTTGGATTTTTTTTATTTTAAACATACAGAGGAAAAAAGATGCATTGCAGACAGTGAGATTGAATTCCTGTAGCCAAAAACTACATACTATAATCCAAGGGGTATGGTTATATACAGAAAAAATTCCTAATTCTTTAAATTATTTTCTGAGAAATCTAAAAACCATGACATATTTGCTAATTGATAAATAAAACTAAATCCATCCCTAGATCTTGGAGCTAATTAGTTGATCAGGCTGAGGGGCCTTTTTGTTTGTTTATAGAAATATCTGTCCATTTTTCTTAATTTGTAAGCTATTTCGATTGGGACAGCAATGTGACTTTGAGAGATCAAACTGGAGAAATACTTGTTAGGTGTGTTTGTTCTATCAATATGTTTGAGTATGCAGTTATAGCCATATGTTATTTGGAACTTCTACCACCTGCATAAGGCTACTTTTTAAAACATTAATTGAAGATATAGTAGTAAGTAGACTGAAGAAATCATCTTCAGAAAGAAAAAAGTTCTACATATACTGGAAATATTAGTCATTGGGAGCGTAAAGCATTTGTCAAGTGTTCTGAGTACTATATGCTTGCTGTGTGCCCATTAGATTAAAAAAATTCTTTACAAGATAGTTACAAGTTTGGCTACACTTATTAATATAGTTGCCACCATCTCCTTCTTCCTATCACATTGCCAAGGTTGCCACCTCCCCATCATGTTGCCATGGCTGCTATCCCCCATTGCATTGCCATGGCTGCCTCCCAGTTTCATCGCCGTCACCACCTCCTTCGCCTCTATGCTTTTTATTCCCCTGCCTTCTCCTCCACCTCCTCTTCCTCCTTCACCTTATCGTCTTCCTCCTCTCCCATCTCCTCATCAGCATGGGGACCGGGCTTAAGGTCACTGAACTGACCAGCATGATAATTGTTGAACTGGTAGTTGTGGGCATAAGAAAACTGGATTTGGATTTGGATTTGGAATTGATCAACTAATACCATTATATGGTACATTAGTATATGATTGTTGGTTAGAAGATAATGTTTTATTATTTTCTTTCCCATCTGAGTTCCTCGTGTTTTTTAATATTTGAGCAGTTTGTTTTTGTATTTTTTTTTGGCTAAAAGTAAAAAATTCTATTACTTAGAAAGTCTAGTACAAAATTCTCCTCGGATATCCAACCAGATTAAGTCAAAACAATCTGAGGGCCACTCTCCCCTCGAAAGAAAGGTGGTTTCTGAAAGTCTAGAAAGATTGGCCAACCAATTGACCTCCCGATTGCCCTGCCTATAAACATGTGTAATATCACATTCTTCAAATTTCTCCAACAAAGGACTTGATATCAACAATGGCATTCTGAAGAACCCAAGGTATAGTTGAGTTTTGTTGAATCAATTGTATGATGCATTCAGAATCTGATTCTATAATGATATGTCTGATGCCATCTCGTGAATCCTTCTTCAGACCTTCGATTCCGTTAAGAGGCCATCACAATTTAGTTTAAACTATCCTAAACAAGGTTTTATCCATTGAATTTTTATATGACTTTTCTCTTGAGTAGGCTCATTAGGTTTATGGGCTTCATCATTATCTATGACACATGCAATGATTTTATGTAAAAGACGAGTTGGGTTCATTGGATTAGTGTGATTATAGAGGATCTCATTCATGATTTTCCATAACCACCATAAACTTGTGGCAATAATAGATTGTAAGGTGTTGGCAGCATGCATATGTAGGTTTGCACCTTCATATAACTACTGACCTTCATGCTGGTTTTAAAAAAAGAGGAAATGAATGGCCATGTATTGTTGAAGAATTAGCCAAAGAGAAAAGAAAGCGTACATGAAAGAAACAATATAGTATAGCTTCCGGGGTAGATTCACAAAGAGAACAAAGGAAGTTATTACAAATTCAGAAAAATGTAGAATAGATTCCGGGGTAGATCCACAAAGAGAACAAAGGAAGTTATTACAAATTCCAAGTCGAGCAAGTTTGCTGGACATTGGGAGGCGACGGTGCAGGTGCGAAAGTTTCTAACAAAAGTATTTAGTACAAGGCAAGACTGGAAGCTTCTACAAATGATGGCACCCATCGCCATTGTCCACATATTTACCTGAGAGCTTGCACCATTTCTTGTTTACTTGTCGAAGAGAATCGAGTTCACCCTGGAAAGTAAGCTAACATCACTCCTTCGCCCGGAAAGTCAAAGAATAGAATTGAGGAACCCCTTGTTGCTTGAAAATAAAGAAATTCAAGAGATACACATATAGAATTGAGTAAAAACACACTAGAAACTAGAATATTGAATAGAATTTAGTGCACAACTTGTAGAAGCACAGTAATAACACTCCGAAACTAACGCACAACGGCTAACGCACCTTACTGGAGTTTCCAAGGGAAAAGCAAGAAGTTATAAACCGATTTGGTGGAAGCAATGCCTCTCTGGTTTCTGAAATAAAAAATGATAACATGGGTGAAGAGATAAATCAATGTTACAAATTCTATTTGTCAATATTGAACCAAAAGCAGTATCCTTGGTCTCATTGGCCATTGTTTGTAAAACTTGAAACATTACAGTTATTTAAAAAATCATTACAAATAATAAATGTAGTCTTACAAGAGTGTTTTTGTCATGCTTAACAAAGTTATACTGAACTTGTGGTCAGATTTTGTGATAATCTAAATATAGTGAAGACTGTCTTATAGTAAAAAGAATATTTTATTTTTTGCTGTTGCATATCTTGTGTTATTTTGTGGAGATGTTATTTCTAAGAGTATTTCTGTGGTTAACTGTTTGCTGAAATTTTGATTGCCTATTTGCCAACAGTAGTACCAAATAATGCATTCAATTTCTAGAGACAATTGTTTCCTGTTTATAGGAAAAATGATTAGTCCTTGATGTTGACATGGCATGAGGTCCATAACGATGAGAAAATAGACTACTCGTCAGGGCACTAATTGTTGAAAGTTGAAACATACGAAACAACACAATTAGCATTCCTGGTTGCCTTTGCCACTGAGTAGATTGTTAGAAAAAGAACCAAGCTATCTTGTTCCTTGTTTTCTTTATTTGTAGTATTTTTTTTACTCAAATGACCTTTTATATGTTGGTGTTGCTGATCTTATCTGAATTATGAAAACCGCTTATAACCTTTACTGTGTGGCTGAATCCTTTTGTCAGTTTGTGTGATCCATTTACGGTTGCCTTACCTGCAGTGGAGTGAAATCAGAAAGACAAACAGTAACCTGCCTGTGATGGGGAGAAAAATTGTTGATAGCAAGGAGGAACTCGATGCTGGTGCAGAAGATGATGATGTCGACAATGTTGGGGAGTCTGAGGGTGATGAGTTTGAGCAAGAAACTGGTTGATGTATTCCAAGGTATGCAGTTCCCTTTGTGCATCCTCTTGATAGTCTTCACAATTTCTAATTATCGTATTCTATATGCTTGATCATTTGGCCGTTCTGCTTTTCTCAATGTACTTTGGAATTTTGTCAAATGTTGTTTGCATGTTTTCCAATTTATGAATTGTTTCCACTTAAGGATTTTGTTAACTTTGATCTTGGTCAATTGATCTACCGTTGTCTGCATGGTAAGGCACATGTCGAGCTGATGCTGGTCATGTTGCTTTAACAGATATGCATATGTTTTAAACATGAAGCCAGATTCATTTTTCTATATAAATCAGTCTTAGACTCAAATCAAAGAATATCTGAATCCGAGTTAATTGGGTTGGGTTGGTGAAGGTACCCCAAAAATAAAAAGACAAGACTTGTTATTTGCCTATAGATTGATGATAGAGAAGCCATCTTCATCCTATTTCTGATACTTATTTTTGTATCAAAATCCGATTAAAGAGTACCTGACTGTGACTCCCTACCATGCAGAGGGTGTCATCCTGATCCGCATACAGCCCAAAGGATATAATTGAATGGTGGGTCAGCTATTGCGGAGGAGATTCTCATTTGATAGGGCACTTCTTTGGATAAGGGTTGGTAGCCGAATCAAGTTTTGTTTACTTGTGTCATATAGGAATGCGATTAGGTTCCTCTACTCTTTGCTTTTCCTTGAAATAGTTTTGTTGCCCGTACATACTGGACTTTTGAACCCATACTCTGCACCACGCTATGGCTTGGAGATCAAGCATAGGATTGGTAGCTGTAACTGCTGATATCATTAATAGCTTTCCAAAAAGCACAGAAAGATTTCAGTATCGATCTCATGAACTTTCTCCATTGTTGGATTCCTTTTGGTTGGTGGAATGGATTTCCTTCAGAGATCCGAAGTTCGATGGTGCAGCGTTTGCAATCTGCACTGGAGCTTTCTCATGCCCATGTGGAATCAATTAGGTCACTTCCATCATTCCATGGCCTCCTAACTTGAGTCAGTGATCAACCTAGCTTTTGTACTGTATATATAAAAAGATATAGAGCATCTGAACCTTAGTGGGCATACTATTCGAAGGGCCCATGGCCATGTGGTAAGCTTTAAATATCGAATGAATCTGGCCTCCAAGTAGAAGCTTGAGTGATATTTTGATACTCCAACAAAAAATGAACGGAAAACCCCTTGTTTTTGCATGTTTTATCCTTTCATATCTTGGAAATAGCACAGTTTTGCCCCTCTAAATTCTAATATAGCATATATATTCAATATTTAGATATTAAGAATATATCTCTTTGTTCAAGTCTTGTTCATCATTTGGTGATCTACATTTGTATCTCTAGTACTGATCACCAAATCATATAAAAAAATCTTATAATTACTGTCCTATATTACATCAAGTTGCACCCTTTAATCTCATAAACTTGTGAGTATAAAATTTTGTATATAAAGTGAAGGGAGACTAATAATTTTAGGGTAGGTCAAAATAACAATTGGGAGGAATAAAAAATAAAAAAAAACTAGGTAATTTTTTTGGGAATCTTATTGATTCCAGGATATTCCCTTCTTGCTTGCAACTTGGTGGTCCTTTCCCTGGAGATTTGAGCCAGAGGAAGCCCCATGTGCAAGCAACTTGATGAACTCTCCACCAGAAGAGAAGAAAAGGACTATAAATAATAACTATTGTGGACCTACCAATCCCATGGGATGAGAGGAGTCAGAGTGCTCCAGGAATCAAGATGAGTAAGCCACAAGCCTAAATCACTGTATAAATATAATTCCTTTTCCACCCTAATTAAACTTAGAGATAGTAGATGCGTTACATCAGCCAAAATAGTTCCTCGGTCATATGAGCATTTATGATGATTTGCTTGTTAATTAATGTCAAAATTCTGTACATAAAGTGGTGTACATTGATTATGGACTTCTTTGTCTGACCATGAAATCACATTATGTATTGTGCTGGGAAACTTTCAAGTTCTCACAAGAATTTGGTTAGAACAAAGATTTTCCTGAAAATAAATATTGATGTGGTGTCCAGGGAAGCCAACAAGTGTATTCACTTGTTGACTTCATAGAAGTTCCCAAAATCTGGAGGCACTGAGGATGTATTCGTTTTGTAAAGTGATAGAAATTATTTTTTCTTGGAAAAAAAAGAACTTTAGAGGAATTGGAAAATGATTTAAAGTTGGGTAGAAAAAAAAGATTTCCCTGAAAATAAGTATGAGCCCAAAGGTATAGGAATTATCATATTACTTGAATTTGGATTCGATTAACTGTCTTGCATTTGAACTTTAAACACAAAATTCGACTCATTGCTATTTCTCTATCTTAGATGTATAAATCCGATTTTAGTGAGTCGTACATATTTACGAGTTGATGTGGTGAATGAGTGGATTTCGATTCAGAGCCACAGTGCACTCGTCCGGTCCAGCAACACATCATAAAGCATGGGAACGAAGTGGACAACAGACTGTGTCCTCCGTAACACCAGCAGTCTGCGCCATGGACATGTCACGTGGCGTAGGACGGGAAGAGCCACAGGCATCGGTGCCTGCATCTGGCAGGGGGATGTGATATCTCGGACGGTCGGGCAGTAACATCTGGCCCACCTGCCGGCCCAACCTGACGCGTCGCACGGGTGAAGCCCCACCACCGCCAACCGGGATAAGGAGATAAGAGGCCACGGTGCTCTCCGCACCTCAAAATAAACTAAAGGACACCATAAAATACATAAGAGGCAAACACTAAAGAGGGAGGAAAAAAAAAGGGGGGGGGGGATAAAGGAAGACTGGCACGCAATTGGTCGGATCCTAAGAAGAAGGAAAGGAGATAACGTTGGCAGTAGGCTTCTGTATGCCACCACGATCTCCATCTTCCATGGTAGAAGGCGGCCAAACAACCGGAGGTGACCCCATGGATTCCTGATCACATGATGGCCGGTCGATTCTTGTTCACATGGTGGTCTGTGGAGTGTTCTGGATTAAGTGATCTCCTCGCTGTTACGATGTCCTCGACGAATATTACCTCTAGAGCGTTCTTCCTTTCGTAATGATTACTTACACGTGGCTTGTGCTCATTGACTGGGTCGCATGTCCGGACGATCAAACGTATATAGTGTTCATTGACTGTAAACACTTACCACACTAATTTATTTCCCAATTTTTAGACTTAAATCCCGGTTGATATTTTCATTTCCTCGGTGTTTGGTAGATGGGAAGGCCAACATGTATATTTCAAATCAAAATAAAACGACCGGTAATGAAGAGGGAAGACAGCTGCCAGAGGAATCTGTGAACCTAAAGTAACCCCTACTTGAGTTCTACCAAATGGAATCTCTGACCTTTCCCAAGTCTTGGCTTGTTTTCTTGTGAACGATACCAATCTTTCTTCCATGAATATTTCATTACAAAACCTATTTAAATTTATATATGGAGAGAGAGAGAGAGAGAGAGAGAGAGAGAGAGAGGGGAAAAAAACGAATTGTAGAATCTTTGTAAAAAGAAAGAAAAGCAAGGATTGGTCCGACGCAAAGGCAAATAGACAGCCTGGTCCACGCCGTAAGATATGACCAAAGCAAGGCTGGGGGGCGTTTGGGACAGTATGACAACCACATAAAACCCATTTGATCTCTCTGTCAGGGGGCCCACTACGTGACCCTTTGCCGTCGTTTCCCTCGCGGCCCAAATAATATCCGCAGTCCTTTTACCATTTACTAGTGGATGAATGGCTGCTGCTGCCTTAAACGTCAAGACTACTTTTGATATTTTTCTTTCAATTAACCCTCGACATCACTTAGTTTTTAAATTTGTTTCCTTAATTGAGTGTTTTTTTAAATATAAATAATTTTATTATATCATATTTAAATTCAAATCTGAGATATATCATTTTATATAATAATATATTATATTTTATTTAAAATATTTGATGTTAATTATTGTTATAAGTTGTAAAATAAAAAAAATTCCAGATAAATTTTAGTGAAAATTAAATATGTGAAGGTGTTGATTTTTATTTTAAAATCTGTGAGCTAAAATGCTTTATTTCTCTTTTTTTTTAATTACCGGGATAAATATTAAAAAACCAAACGCAAATAAATCCTCTATTAACTTTGCGTACTACGCTTCGCCTTCCCTTCCGTCCTATAAATGAAGGGACGAGGGTGCCGAAGTTAAGGCTTGAAGCCGCCTCCAAAGCACTTCATCCTCTCTTCCCTCGTCCTCCCTCTCTTCTCTTACCTGCCAATAGAATCACCTTATAACGAGTAAACAGAACAAGGAAGAGTGAGGCAAGCGAAGAGGGGAAGTGGAAGCGTACAAGGCAATGGTGGGCGCCTTGTCATCGTCCTCCTCCTCGTGCGCCTCCTTCGGCTCCTTCGAGGAGGACGTACCCGCCGCCGCCAAGCCCTCCCCCGGCGCCGCTTCCGTCAAGTTCCTCTGCAGCTACGGCGGCAGGATCCTCCCCCGCTACCCCGATGGCAAGCTCCGCTATGTCGGCGGCGACACCCGCGTTCTCTCCGTCGACCGATCTGTCCCCTTCTCAGGTGCTCCCTCCCTCCCTTTGTTCCTTGTTTCGTTTACGATCGCGAGGAGAAGAGATGTGAGAACGGGTGGGGTTTGGATGGTGGACAGAGTTGCGGGAGAAGATGAGGGAGCTGTGCGGGTGGGGCGCGGTGAGCGTCCGGTGCCAGCTGCCGACGGAGGACCTCGACGCCCTCGTCTCCGTCAAGTCCGACGAGGACCTCACCAACGTGGTGGAGGAGTACGATCTCGCCGGGCGCGAGAAGATCCGGGCCTTTCTGTTCCCCCCCTCCAACAAAGGCGGCGGCGAGAGCCCTACCCATCGGGCCACGCCGATCTCGGTGGCGGTGCCCGCTGAGCGCTGCGTCCACCAGATCTCCGCGCCGGCGAGGCCCGCCGGCCGGTTCGAGAAGCCCCCCGCCGCCGGGGATCTTCGCCACCACGGACACCACCACCACCTCCACGGCCGTCATGCGGCCCCCAGGCCGTGCAACTACCTCGTGCACCACGGAAGCCACTGGCAATGATACAATCACCACCACCACCATCGCCAGTGTTTTTGGGCGAAGAACTCGAGGTAAAGCAATGGAACGAAACAGAGATTGATCTTTGTGAACTGACGACGACGGACTGTATCAATCTCGCTTGTCTTCAATACAATAAATCTATTGAAAAATAAATAAAAAAAAACCACAAAAAACCCTTAACAAGAGTTCTTGATCTATTCTTCTTCTTCTTCTTCTGCTGCCGTTGCTGTGTGACTCGCCTTCGTTTCGTGTTCCTTCCTCCCCATTCGATCGAGTCGCACGTGTGTCCTCTTCATTCAAAACAGTCTCGCACGTGTGTTCCGTCAGGTCTCCGTCTTCCTCGTCTCTCCTTGGTCGCGTTTATTATGTTCTTTTGTCACATTTCGTGTCCGTTAGCTCCGTTTGTTTATCGTCAGCTGAAACGTTTCTTTTGCTCATTCCTATTCGTTAATATGCTACTGATTCCTTTTTCCTTTGTCTTCACGTCGCAGGTTACTTTACGGCGGAGGGAACCCTTTTCTTCAGGGGACCGAATAATTTTTTATCAGGAAATACAAAGAAAATCTAATTATTATTATTTTATGAAGATAAAAATATACAAATTCTTCATATTTTATTTTTTTTCTACAACATTCTTACCCAATTGGGCCTCTTTTTTTTTGTGTTCATCCTAAGTTAAGTTGATGAAACCAATATTTTTGGATATATATATATATATATATATATATATATATACATATATAATTTTTTCGATAGTTTTCATTATTTTTACAAGCTTTGATGTGGTTTAAAACTCTTTTTTCATAGTTTTAGCTGGAAAATCTTTTGCAACTTTTTGTTCTTTCTAGTTCATGATTGCTAGTGAATGAGCAGAGATCCCTTGACCAGTGTGCCAAGTTCTCATCTTTTTTGGCCTTTTCCACTCCTTACAAGGTGGGAAGAGATGGTGAGATGTGATATGGACTTTTAGTTCCGATTGAGGCCAAGCCTGCCTAAGCTTAGATATGTGAAATCAACTCTTGTGCTGCTAAATGACTTAAACCTCCAACTCAAGTTTGATCCGACCTTTAATTCTCCTCAAATTTTTGTCCCCTTCCTACTTTTTAGAGCTGTAGAATGATGAACTCTTGCTTCCCCCATTTCTTGTGAATCACTTCAAGAGTTCCTCATCTTTCTAGACACTGTGAAACATGGAGAGGAGAGAAATGCTCAAAAAAGTGCCCCATTCATCACTCATCACTCCTTTCTTTTTTCGTTGATCTATTTGCATATAGCTTCTCAAATGGACTCTTACAATTTTTTTTTCAGATATTTTATAAAATTCAAGTATTTGGCAATACTGCAGTAAGCAGTTTCTCTAAGAAATCAAGCATTTCTTTTAGGAGAACAAGTTATTTCTCTACCATTTTGAGAAGTAGGTCTCTGTATTGGTATTTTTGCATATTATTATTATATCTATAATAAATTTTAATGAACTTTCCAAAGTGTTTCCCTCGGATGACCAATTTGTAACTACAAAATGAGTTTTTATGAGACCCAAAAAAATGTAAATTGGAATATATATGTCTTGACCTTCTTAGAATTTTTGTTTTTGTGATTGTTCTTTTTGGCATTTCAAATTTTAGTCTATCTTTGTTTCAAGTTTTTGTTTTTTCAATAATGCTTTAAATGATGATGATATTTTGGGTTAGTGAGTGAGTTGAATTGGTCAGACTATCATATATGATGGTTGGATACAAATGCCACTCAAGATATTAGTTGAAGCTAATACATGACAATCTTACTCTTTTTTGTCCTTGACAAAACAAGATTAATCTCTAACCTCTTTTTTTTTTCTCTCTCTGGTACATCAGAACAATTTCCAATATTTTTACACATCAATATCTAATTGTTCTTTCTCTTCCCATGAGCTGCACATATTTTTATGGTATCATAAACACATTTCATAATGACTCTTTCAAGTTTTCTGAAGCTTTCATCTCAATTTCCCATTCTAAAAGCAATTTTAGACAGTCTTTTGATTTATTATTTTTTTCATCTGATTTTTTAGTTGTCACCATTAGTATCCTCTTTGTTTTTTATGATTGTCAATATAAGAGGAGAAATCTAAGAGACACTAATTTAATTTATTCATCACTATTCTTCTGATTTTTCAAATCTAATCTCACCTACTTCAAGATTTGTTAACTATCAACCTTTAGAAATAATGTGTATAAATAGGCATATGTAATATGCATTGGTATGTCTGCAAGCTTAAGAGAAATAAATAGGAACATGCATGCAAATGAATCAAAGTGTCTTGATCAAATGCATGGTGGAAAGATTACATTCCCTTAGGATCAAACATCATATGCTCAAAATAGGCAAATGTTTATCCACTATGTTTGAATCATGAAATCACCCTCTTTTAGGCATTGGATTCCTTTTCTAATATTTTTTTGTTTTTACAATTATTAAGGGAATCCTATCATCATCTTCTATTCTTATGATATCTGCTATCCATAATCCTTTGTAGAAAGTTGATATTGGATTCACTATATATTGTGTATCATATTTATTAAAGCAAAATCAAAGTGATCTCGAGAGAAAAAAGAAACTAAATTTTGATAGGAGAGGACAAACTAAATTTAATACTAAGATATTACTTGTTACCTTGGGTGGGTGAATTCAATCAGATAAAAGAACATCTAAGATAAGATAGCATTCATTAACGTCTCAAGCTCTCCAACTATCGCATTGGTAGAAGCCTCGATTCATAATACTGTATAAATGATGACAAAAAGGATATTCATAGTATGTTGTACGAATGATGACAAAGAGGATAAGGGTTTAGACTCTATTGAAAAGGATAATGGAGGAGAAATTATGGTGAAGATGGGGAATGAAATCTTTATTCTTCTAATTGTGTTTTCAATCACATCCCATATATTGTTTGCATCCGAGCTCTGAGTGACAACAAAAAAGATTGATTGAGAAGAAGATAATAATGACCAAGAAAGAAGATGAGCAAAATAGAGAACCAAGGAGAAAGAAAATGATGTAATCAAATCATTTACTATCACTTGATAGGATGCTAAATACATCCACTAGTCCTAAGTTAATTTTTTTTGGCAAACAAAATGACAATACTATGCTTTCAAAACAATCATAAAATTTGAACATATTCATAAAAAGTATAAAATTGTAAAGCCAAATTTAAATCGATCATATTATATCACATGCAAAATCATATATCAACGAAGATAGAATCAAACATCCAACACAAGTTAGATAATATTTTTATTACTTACTAAGATCATATTTAATCTTATATTAGTTGAATAATCGGAGAGTTGAGATATTATAAAAAGTCAAAAAATAAAAATTAAGGATAGAATACGTTCGTATATTATATGCTTTGTTCTTTAGTTTAAGTACAAAAGTCATTTATATCTTATATCTTGCTTTCTATAAAAGATTATGATTATTTTAATTAAAATTTCACTAAGTTGAAGTGATGTAATTTCTATTGCCCTCTTTTATTTTTCAGGAAATCTAGAATTCGGATACTAATTAGAATCAAAACCAAATTTTGGTTCAAACATATTTTGTAGATTTAAAATTTCAGAATATTTTCATAAAACTTATTAAATCCACTATAATATGCATAAAATCTTACAACAATTAAAAAATATATTAACACGAAAGCGTACCTGATCAATCTATTAGAGTATTTTCTAAATTAATCGGTAATTTGATTTGATGAATCTATAATTATAATTATATTTATAATTGATAAATCTGTAATTGTGTCTCAAGATTTTCATATTCATAACTTATCTGATTTAGAAATATGACTGATGGTATCTACACAATTAATTTTCATAATAATTATATCCCTTAATCAAATAATTTTATTTTAATTATATCACTTTAATTTTGACTAATCAAAATAATAACTTAACATATTTAATTATACATATATGATCCTTAAAATTCTAACGCTTCAAAGTCATCAATTATTGAAGGTGAAGGACAGATAACAGAGAAAGAAAGATGATGAGTACATAAGTCCAAGAAAATCAATCAAAGTATTGCTGCAAGAAAGGAACAAAAACAGGACGTTCACGAGAAGATATTAACAGTACCTTAATGTCTAATGTTTACACAGAGAAACAAAA